>NC_054867.1:39732354-39914854 GCF_018320785.1 Cheilinus undulatus | reverse complement strand
AGCATGACTACATTAATGATCAATTAATCAGACCTGACAGTTTTATAGTTATCTTGACAGCAGAATGCACCACACACTAATTTTGAGTTCCCACTAATTGCTCTGGGTTTTACAGTGATAAATTATTTCATATCTTCAAGACTGAGAAAAATCAATTTGAGCTTATTTATCTCTTTTCTTGATATACTGAGAAAAATCAACCAGTCATCAAAAGAAAATTGTGTTGCTACCTGAAACTATCAGAGGCAAATAACTGATCTACCATCTGCAAATAAAAGTTTAATAGAAATTGCAGCAGCTCTGCTTCCTGTTTATATTTCTGGGTCATGTAAACTTCAAAGCTTTTTTTTAACACAAAACATTACCTGAACCTGAAGCACTTCTCTGCTATTTTCTTGTATCCTAGGTTGAAGAGAAAGGTGTAACAAAAACAACCAAACTCAGCAGTCATTGCGGGTCAACTTCTGTTGTGACTTCAGTGTGGCGTGAAGCACAAATCTAACGCACCCCTACAGGAGCGCGCGCTACTTTAAATACGTCATCCCACCGTTTGGCTTCAAGCTACACTGTTCATTAGCTAACAAGCCGTTAGAGACGATGTTTGAACTGCTCGTTGTGCTGACTGGTGCCGATTTAGGGGTGAAAAAAACTCACCTGTCCATGGTCACGTCCTTGTCCTCAAAGTTTAGTACAAAGTTGCCAAACTTTTTCAGTTGAAGTGTTCCTGCTGAAGTAAACAATCCTTCAGATGATTAGTCCGTTCTCCGTGCGCCGCCATATTGAACCGGAAGTTGTTTACTGGTTGGAAAGGCTGTGTCAGGTGGAAAACCATACAAGCTATTTTTGAAGATTTTGGACTGTTCTGAGGATCTTTGTCTTTTTGGGGTAAGTGTTATGATGCTTTTCTAGCTTGGCGATATTTTTTGTCTATTTATGTGCATGGCAGACATTTTTTTTATCAGTTGTGGTAGAGCTGAATAGGATTTTTGATAGTTTAAAGTTTTATGCTGCTTTTGTCTACTTCGGCACTTTTTAGGGGTTTGTTTTCGACTTTATATGATGTTTGTTGTTTAAGTTGAACCCTTTGAATTTCTTTTGTAGTTTATAGCTAGTCTTCAACACTAAACTTGATGTTCTAGGTCATGAACTACATTAGGCATTTAGAATGTAATTCTAGGCCTAGGAACAGGATACATACAGGCAAGATTGTCCATAAGGGGGAAAAGGGGGGAGCTTTCTGGGGTCATGGAGGTCAGCAAATTCATGGTCCATTGTGTTAAGCTGTGATACCCGTAGTTTATTTTTAACATGAATGATAGCCACTCTTATAAAAGCAACAAAAAGTGAAAATGATTTTTAGTTATTCATACTGTAGTGCAGTCAAGCCATTTTCATAATGTGTGCCTCATGTATTTATTACTTTTTTATTGTTACATGAGCAATATTTCCCAGTCTGATTAAATTTATTATGATTGAAGATTGAAACTTCTCTGTTCACATGGGCACTGAAACGTGTGATCTGATTCAGATGTGCATGCTCATGCATCATACATGTGTACTGAATAAAGCTGCTCTGACATGTGCAGTATCGTACCACCAGTCAAATCTACCAAAGATTTGACAGGGTAGAAAAAAAATCTTCTTTGCCTTTGTTTTAAGTTAACTGCTGTCAGTTGCTCGTTTTTTCAAGTCCTCCCTGCGCAAAAATATTGGGTTGTTCTACTCTCTCACATCTGTACCTTATCTTATCAACTATTCTGAGCTCTTTTAAAGTTTTAAGTAAAAAAGTTGTCTTGACATCTGATCAGTTTTGTTTTGCTCCTGCCATGTTTCTGTCTGTTCCATCTGTGGTGCAGACATGTCCAGTAAGACAAAAATCTCCCAAAATAGGAAGAGACAATCAGATGAAGTGTTTTCATGGGTGGTGATGTGAACGACAATCGGTATAAACCACCCATCTTGATCCAAATGAATTTTATTGCCAAATGAGCAGGATCAGAGAATTTTAATCTGAATGAAATGTTTATATGAAGCATTTTTATTCAGATCAGGCAATTATTTTAACTACAAGTGTTCGATGTAAACACAGCTAATGTGGATGGACATAGGAAAGTAATGTGAGACTTCAGAGCTAAGCCATGATGTGTACAACCATCAGGATACCAGAAAATAAAGTAGAAGAAATTAAGACTACTTTAAAGGAAAAGAACTGGATAGGTGTGAAAAGAGACAAGAAGTGGCATAGATGGCTTAAAAGTGGAAAAAAGTATTTGCAAAATGGATAAAAAGAAGCAAACATGGGCTCAAAGTGGTAAATAAGGGGAAAACGCAGCAAACGAGCTAACAGTGGCAAAAAAAGGAGGTTGCAAAAAATGGATGAAAATCTTCAAAAGTGGGTTAACAGTATCAAATAAGGGCAAAAAACAAAATGGGTTAAAAGTGGCCCAAAAGCAGCAAAATGGGCAAAAACCAGTGGCACACAAACGCAAACAGCAGCAAAAATGGGTTAAAAGTGACAAAAAAGGGTTTAAAGTTGGTGAAACAAGTTAAAAAGTAGCATGAATAAAGAATTCCAATCTCAGAACCCAAAAGCAGCTTCAGACTTCAGCTCCAAAATGAAGCAACTGCTAGCCAGGGTGCTAGCATCAGTGCCACTGATCCAACACACGTCTATCGACATCATCATAAATCACAACTGCAGGGCCCGCTATCTTGGTTTTTCCAAGGCTCGGCCTCCTTTATTTTCAGGCCTGTGTACAGTGATGTAGTGCAGGGTACCATGGATACACAGAGTATAGCCACTCATTTTTAGTCTCCATAGAGTCTCAACTTCGAAATAATCATAGCTATTCCAGAGAGCTTCTGTGATGTTGATATTTCACTTACCAACCTTAATATCTGATCAATGTGCTGGTTAGAATTAACCTTGCAAAGCAAATGGATACGCCTGTTTCCTTGTTTTTCACAGGCAAATCCATCTTGCAAAGCTCCCGTCTGACCCGTTTGGGCCCAGTTAGAAAGTGACAGGACCAATCAGCGACGAGGGGCAGTACTTTCAGGCGCGGCAGAGTCATGACTTAAGCAAGCAGCAACAAGAGGCCGGTGCAGTTATGGCGCAAGAGCTTAGCGTGTATGCTGCTAAAGCGCCAGTTTTATCAGGACTTGATGACATCTTTTTGTTAAAAGAACAAAGAACAGCAGTGAGTTGTTTTCTTTTCAAAAATGACAAAGTCGTGTACTGACATGTCTATAGTCGCCATGTTTCGCATTATTCCTCTGTAGTTGCGCACACGCAGCTCGGTAGCGGTACGTCACGTGTTTTGTTGCTCTGACTTGCCTGTAGAGATGTGACGTTCATCTAATCACACTCCGAGTTTTTTTCAAAGCCTCTGCCTTTTCCCAAACGTTTCCTGTTGAAGCTTTCTGGCGTGTCAGGTTAGGTTAGAATTCTTCATCTGCATTTATGGCATTTCAGAAGAGGATTTTTTCAGGACTTGGCATATATTGTGTGTTAAAACATATGAGTTTATGATTTAAAGCTAAAAATAGTCTCTTTTATCCTAATGCTGCTGCACATCAGGTCAGTTTTTGCAGGATTTCTGCTTCTTAGTATGACAATTTGTTACAGTATTTCCCTTCATTGCTGACTGTGGAGCCTAGCAGAAAAGAATCTGGTGCTTGTGGTTTACTTTAGTGTGGTTTTAGGGTTTTAAGAGATGTTATACCACCACTCTCATCCCCTGCTGGGCTTAACTTGGGGTATTGTTGTGGGCTGCCTGAATACCACGTTTCAGTTTTTCATTATAAATCAAGTGCATGTTAGCTGGCTGAATGATTGAAAGGGTTATTGTTCGCATTTATCTTCCAGTGTGCACCAGCAGATGTGAACCTTTCTTTATGAAACTCCAATGTTCTTTCATTTTATGTTTTATGGAATATGAAGAATCAGCAAGATACCACATTTCAATAGCTATGCTGTAAAAATAACATATATTTCATCATTTAGTTTGTGGGAGTCTTTTCTTTTTCAGTGTTAAAGAAACATACTGTATGTAAGATTAATAGCAGGATTTTACTCTTTGCTGAGTTAAAAATGGGTATGATGTCACTTGGCAAGGACAGTTAATGCACTAAACATATCAGCCGTGTAGTCAAGTCCAATTTTATGTCCACAAAAGCTCTTAATTACGGCTGATAGGGTCTTAAGGGCCATCCTCTTTTCCAAGAACAACAGTGAAACAACTGAGACATTTTGCCGAACATTTTCAACAAGTTTCCTAAATAGCCTGGAGAGCAGCAATTTCACAATGTATACATATCAACATATCTCTGTACATCATAGATATTAATCATTTAATTAGCTGTAGTGCAGCATTTTGGATCAGAGGCCTCATCAGACAAGTTGAGGGACAAGACTTAACATGTTTAGTAGGAAACTGACACACTGTTGAATTGTTTTTGACTCATTACGAACTGTAAGCATGGATTACAACATCCCTCTCCTCTGGTTTCCTGAATGTGAAGCATCCATGTGGACCACACTGCTAGTCTCTCCCTTGGGCCAAATTTAGCTCTGAAATGTTGTTACATTGAGATGCCCATTTGATATCACTTTGATGGCAGAGAATGCATGCAATGCTGCTCCTGTTATTTTTACTGAGTTCAACTGGATCACACATTGTGGGGGAACAAAGCAGCACTGATACTAGGACGGATTTAAAGATCAGTGGTGTAATTTATCCTCTCTCTTGAGGAACAACAAAGCTAATTGTTTGGCATACATGCAAAATTACCCTGATTGTGCAGTTTTCAAAAGATAGCACTGCATTTAAAAAATAATTCAGGTATTTCTCCATGTAAAATCAGGGTAGTGGTGCCAGCACAAGTCAGTACACTCTTAATGTTTGCCTTGTTTGGCAACCCATACAGCAAAGGATAATCAACTTGTGTTAAATGTAGATTCTTGCTTATTTCAGAGCCAACTTGATGGACAGACTTGCTTATTTTTGCCATGGAAACACCAGATGCCACACAATAAAGCAGGAGTTACTACTGGAACTTTCTTGCAACATCATGTTTTGCGCTGCAATTTACAAATCACAGAAGTTGCAGTATTAGAATGTGTCAAAATACCAGTTCAATACATCGATTTTTTGGAGCAGCAGAGATTTTATGCACAGAATAATTTTAAAAAATCCTCCTTTTTGGTGTTTTATGTACGTTTTTCTTAATCAAAACAAGACACATAAAAACAATAATCCCCTAAATAAAGTAAATGATAACAAATTTGCAATATGAGCAAAAATAACTGCGATCAGATATTTTTTTAATCAATTGGCCCTAGTTTGTTCTAATATTGATGAAGCTCTGCATTAGTTCATAGAAATCATACACCCAGCCACTATCAGCTGATAGCCAACTGATCCCAGTTATTGCCTCCCAGCACCCACAGCCAATCAAAGCTTTTTCTCGCAACACAGCAGTCCATTTAAATATGATGTACTTCTAACTAATCCCTGCGTGCATTAATGTTGATGCATCACAATGCTGCTGTTGCTACTGGCAAATCTTAACCTCCTCCACCCCAGCTACCTCCTTTATAGCTTAAAGCTTGTTGCACACTCATATTCATGCTACTATGGTGTTACAACCACCGGCATATTATGGGGACTTAACCCACTCAAGTGTGTGAGTGTTCTTGTTTGTGTGTGTGTTTGAGTGTTCTGGTGTGAGTGTCTGCCACTGCTCTTAGGTTGCCGTGGCAACAGGAGCTGATTACAGTGATCGCATCCACCTGCACAGGGGAAGGCTGAATGGCGCGGAAATTCACCAGCCAGATCCACCAATCAGAAGGGAGTGCGCAAGGATAAAAGTAGCCAGCAGACCAGAAGACCGCAACAAGCTGTAGCCAGCCATGCTCGCGTGCCTCTTTGTTAGTTGCTGCTGTTGACATTGTTGTTAAACTTCTGCATTTCTCTAAATTTGCTGAGGCACTAGCCCTTGGGATTTTCATTTCTTTGCTTTTCTAAAACTTTAGAAAGTTTCAACAACTCTAGGTTGGAGTCTCTTTTCGTTCTCCTTTTTCTACTTTTGTACAGCACTAATTCAGACCCTAGTTGCCTCACCTTTGTTCATTTGCATAAACAAACCTTACTGTTGTTAATAAATAGCTTTACTTTAACCTTACCATCTGGGTTTTATGTTACTTCTCTTTCCCCAAACGAGCTGGTTGTAACAAAGGATTAAATGCTTCAAAAATCATTTCACTGTTTTCAATACCCATTGTCATAAATGTATCTGCTTGACAAACCCAAGGAGCTTCTTTTGAGCAGAGCCCTCTCCGGCAAGTAAAACTGTATAATATAGAATGATTTATTGCTTGAATTTGTTGAAAAATACTTAAGATGAGGAACCTAATAAGAATTGCATATTAATTGGCAATATTGGAAAAAAAATCGCAATTAGATTATTTTTGCAAATCATTCAGCCCTAGTACCACCCCGTGGACAATCTTGGAGGTTCAGACCTTCCTGGTGATAATCAGTGTTGTGTAGAGGGAATTGGATGGTGCTGTGAGGAAGAGAAAGTTTTCCAGCTGGTGGTGTAGCCTTGCAATCTGGCTTTCAAAGCTGCCCACCAAGTAAGGTGAACAAATGTCTGTGGGAACCCGAGCTATTTTACTGTACCAAACTGAACTCAGGGAAACTGGGCCGCATGATGGAAATGCTTAATTGTTGATCATCAGAGGGGGTTGAGAAGCAGTTACCCTGCACATCATCACTGTGTAAAATCCATCACGTTCCTTGCCCTCCTTGTGCAAATCTTCTTAGATTTATCACTTAAATATTTAGGGATTATTTGACACAAAATTTGTAAGAATAAGTCATTTAGTTGGTGGCAGGATTCATAGAATCTTTTTGCCAGCTGTTTTTTGATTTGTAATAATTTAGTCATTTAAGCAGCAATGTGAAGCACTCATTGGGTCACTGACTTATTGGAAAAATTGCAATTAGAAGAAGTTGCTTTGGGTTTCGGGAAGTTGCAGAACATTCTTGACAATTTCATGATGTTTGATGCTAATTAGGGATACACATCCACTTTTTTCAGTTCCGATCTGATTCCAATAAATATGTGCTGATACCGATACTGATTCCAATATATATATATATATATTTATATATATATATATATATATATATATATATATATATTTTTATTTTTTTTTTTTTTTTTTTTTTTTTTTTTTAAACAATTATTATTGTTGTTGGTATAATATGTGAGGGAAAAAAAAATACAAAAATGAATTGAATTTAAATGTATTCCAAACAAATTTATTTGAACTTCTACTAAAAAACAAATATCAGGATTATGCAATAAACTACATCAACTGAGTATAAGTTATAAATCCCCGTCTATAATGGTCTTTAATGAACCTCCCGTCACTAGAGACCGCTGTAGCTTCAGTTAATGGCCGCAGCCTTCCTCTCTGACTCTTCATGGGATGTAAACAATGAGAAGGTCGGCGTAGCTAACCTGTAAATATAGATTTACATTTAATCTACTGGGTAATTATACCACCAAGAACATCCCTAACTAATACAAGCTCAGGTACACACAGACTGTCTCATGTTAGACTGCGGTGCGTTCATGGTCTACCGCAAACTGTAGGATGGATTTGGATCGGTCACTTGGATTGGCGCCGTCAGTCAGATATCGGATCTCTTAATTACGTCCATATCGGACCCAGTACCGATATTGGATCGGATCGGTCCCATCCCTAATGCTAATAATAATCAGCAGATTAATATAGTTTGATTGATGAAAGCATCCTTAACTAAGGAATCAGGGCTAAAACCTCACATACAATTCATAACTTGGTTGAGGATTGAAGACCTCCAACAAGAGTGACAGAGGGTGGATTAACAAGGTTTATTATAGAGTCGGTAAGGTATTTTGAGCCCTGCCTTTCAAAGGTGAAAATAGCTCTCTGGACAGTAATAAAATACTGACACTGCTTTTAACTAAATGATGACCAAGGAAATGTAAAGGCTGAACTAATTATATGGCATTAACTTTAACTGACAAAATCAAATAGTAAAGGGTGCATAAAATTAGCTGCTCAAGGTGAAATATTGCACACCATATCAGAGTTGTTAATAGATTAAAATAAAGTTAGATAACTAAAACATTCACCCTCAACCAGTCCAAATCTGATGCACTGATCAGTGTGGGGTGCCCAATGTGGGTTTAGGCATCAAATGTACAATCTCACCACAGACTGAAGCAGTGGACTTTTTTACACTGAGTAGAACTGGGGAATTAAAATATGAATTTTTCAGGACCAGGGCATAAGCCCGTGTCGACCCCCGCTGTGCATGAACAGCTCTCACCTTTCTAATCTTAAAGAAAACACGGCCAACATGCTCTTCATTTACATTCAAAACAACCTCTTTTTGTTCGTAATTAACTTTTGACTCGTGAACATTTGACATGGTGTGTCATTTGGCCTCGTTCAAAGCACTTTACTTTGGCTCCCCTCCTCATTACGTGAACTTGAAAAAATTTGTTGACTCTCAGCATCCACAGCTTGTTGTCAGATTCATTTAGATCTATAAACCCCTCTGAGGGCCGTGTCTCCATCGGCCTAACATGATGTCTGGCTGCACTACCAGATGTGGAAAAGTCCAATTGAGAGTCTGTAGCTACTTCACTGCTTATTCTGCAATGTCTTATTGGCCAGGTTTCATTGAATACTTCACGTCTCACAAGTCAAGCAGTCAGAGCCAGTGGATGTGAGTGTCAAGGACTAAAAGTTGCATTTGATCAAGTGATTTGTCCGACAGAAGGATCAGAAAATCTACAAATGTTAATAAACCACAGAGAAGCATACATTGGAAACAGTGTTTATGATAATGACTGGTTTAAAAACAGCAACAGAACTTCAAACTTACTTAAGCTCTCATTCGCATAAACATTTTCTTTTAATATCGCCTCCTGTACAGTTAGAATATTGAGCTTTCAGTATCTTGCTGTTCATTTTACACAGGGTTGTAAGAAAACATAGCAGCATAGACCTCATGTGAAACTTGATGACATGAATGTACACTGTAAGGCCTTCTTATTTGAAGGTAATAGCAATACAATATCAGCAGCTGTTGTGTCCGTTAAACCTGGCAGTAATGAAGACGATGCTGTTGCACCATCAACAATTGCTGACCTTTTATCACAACAGTAATGTTTATTTGTCAACCAGCAAAGTTGCAGTTCACCCAGTAAGACGAAGCAGCACCAAAAACTTTGTGACCCATTGGGAACAAACAGAATATCTTGTTAAACAAAATATGATCGAAGTGAAATTGATGAGCACTCATATCAGGGATACACAGTATTGGATTTTTGCAAATATCTGATGTGCTGGTATTTATTTATTTTTTTTTTTAAAGGTGGTTTAGCTGATGCAAATAAATGTATGTGCACAGCTTTTTGATTTTATGAAACAACAAGTATCTCCAGTGCAAAGAGCAGCTGAGAGGAGAGCAGGGAAGTGGACAGTCTGGTAGTTGTTTTACGTGTAGGGCTTTATTTAAAATGTTCAGGGCTCACAGTGGACTCCTTAAGGGTGCAGCACCCTAAGCAGCCACTGACTTGGTGACGAAGCATTATTGGAAAAAAATTACATTTTTGCTATTGATAAAAACAAAACAAAAAAATGATACCTTGGTAGCTAAAATGCATCACCAGGTTACCTTCCATACTTGCCTTAAGGGCTTCTGTTTGATCACCAGATTAACAGTACAATCACAATATCTTAGCTAAATTTTTGGCCTGGATTGTCTTATTGGGAAATTGTGTAATGTGGCTGCAAAAGTTTAAACAGTTTATCACAGTTGAAGATTTTTGCTGCAGTAGTCTATGTAAAAAGAATAAGAAAGCCTGCTACCAGTCAGTACATTTACATGCATAGTTAAGCAGAGCTACATTATAGCTCCATTAGGATAGTTCATTAGACAGCTGTCCTTGTCTTGTCCTTGTCAGGCACTGGGGAAAAAATCAATACATGGAAGAATTTCTGACACTGCTATGCACACTGGGGATGTACCCCCCTTCATCTAGATACTGTTAAGTCTAGTTTCAGTTTACCTTGCTAACAAGTTAGCAATCAGCTAAATGGTTGAATGGCAAAAACATAAAGATTTTTACATCTCTGTACATTTTGTACATACCCTACACTTTTGATACAGACAAGAGACATGCTAACCCTTTAACTTATGCCAGTATCTGAAGCCAGATGACAATGCATCTTCTGCTACACTTAGCATTTAGGAGGTTCAAATTCCAGGTCAAAGCCCTTGTACAATTTGGGTCTGGTTGCATTCTATAAGTGAAAAAGTAAATCAGTCTCCAACCATACTATTAAGGTATGTTAGTCTGACTTTGACAAATGTGATTTAATGTGATTTCAGTCAGATTATGTTTAAATTGGTTTTAATGGCCAGTTTAAGTCAGATTAACACAAATATTCGACTTTTTCTGATTACATGTAAACATACTGACTGTAGAACTGAAACAACCATTAGGAACGAGAGGTAGAACTGAAATTTACTGTAAGGCAACACAGTCAGAACATGTTAGAACTAGGGCTGTCAAAGCTAACACGTTAATACAAGTTTTGTATGACCCCATTCTCATCCCATTGTTAGTGAGATTTGAAAGCGGTGCTGTAGTGATGTTGGTAGCGAGCAGAAATGGAGAAAGGACAGACAGTTTTGAATGGCAAGTTCAGCTTTAAGATCATGCCAGGTAAGACTTGAGTTGTTTGCTCTTACTGTTGACGTGAACTGAGTTACCCGGAGTTTGTAGAGTCTTGTATATCCCTTAGCACTCGCTGGCCAAGCACACCGCCAATGCAGAGACCTGCTCCCCTCGCCAAAGGTCATGCTGGGTTGTTTACAATGGCGGAACGGGGAAAGACCTCAAGTGATTTAAACTTAACTGATGTTAAGCATGAGATAAGTGTTATGTATTAGGCTGCTGAGGACAATGGAGGACTTAACTTCTAGAAGTCTGAAGTTGGACAATACATTGTGCTATTATTCAATAATGTTAACTTAAGCTCAGTATCTGTGTCACTTTTTGGGCTTGAGCTTACCATGTGATGCTCTCAATATATTTTTGAGCATTTAGAATCTTTGAGCTTAATCTAGGGAATTTTTTTTTCTGTATTTGTTTTGAGTTGTTGACATAAACATTTGCATAAATAAAGCATTTTTGTTGATAAGGGTATTTACTAGTAAATCTTGAGAAATATTCCTGTATGGTACATGTAGAACAGATAACAATGGCGTGATTAATTTACAATTAATCTAAAGTAAACAAAAAATTGTAAGATTAATGGCGACTAAAAATTGTAATCTCCTGACAGCCCTAGTTAGAAGAATTACGGACTTTCAGACATGTTAAATACTATTTGAAAAGTTAACCCTTTCAGAAAACAGTACAAAGTCCTGGTGAAGCTTTAGTGTATTCTGCTAGTTTGTTCTTTTTGTCTCACAAAAACGTCCCAAATTAATCTCTGCCACTGAAGATCAGTCTTTATTTTTTGTCGATTGTTTTTCTTCTTTGCTGTTGACTGTGGGATTGTCTGCTCTCAGTCAGACTTTCATTTGCACCCTGCGTCTTATTGTAGCTTTGTTAGAGTTGCACTTAGCAGCAACTGTCTTATGCATTAAAATAATTTCCTTGCAGTGACAGAATGACTTCATATCATTTTAAATGATAACATGCTTTGATCTCTTCTGTGTTTGTTTCTCTTCAGGCTAAATATTGCTATAAAATTGTCATCAAATTGAGCCGTCATGTGCTCATAGTCTTTATATATTGCAAAACAAGCAGATATAACCTCATATCTCTGCATCAACAAAGGGTGCATTTACAGCAACATAATATTCAGCCATTTGTATCAAAGGTTCAAAGAAAGTCTTCAAAAAGGTTCCTCACATAGTCCAGACAGTTTTTAAAGCAGCACATGATCAGTCACTGGGCCTAATTTCCAGTTTAGTATCAAGGTCTGTGAAGTTTCCGCTCCAGGAAGTGTTGAAAGATCAAAAGCCAGAGGTAATACAGTTAAAAGATCCCAATTACATATCCTGTGAAGAATGCAGCCATTAGTGCGCAGGTTAATGAGTCAATGGTGGCTGTGATTGGTCATGTCTCCTTCTTAGGTGATGTCCAGCCAGTCAGGTCGTTTGTGTGGCTTGCAGGTGTGAATGTCCACCATGTCCTCGCAGTCTTGACACTCCACAGCGCAGCACCACTTGAACTTGCACTCACACTTGGTGACACGTTTGACACGCATGGTGTCATAGCCCCGCCCACAGCACATGACCTCACAGCCATCCGTGCCTCTGGAGGACTTGTTGCACACTCTGCCTGCTGTTCCCAAGGAGCCTGTAAAGAAATGTGATCATGTTATTGATACAGGAAAGATAGTTATTTTCTTACAGCATGATGATGAGGATCTGACATAGAAATGATTTGTATCAACTGGGAGTATATCAGGAAACAGCTGTTTTATTTTTCCTCCTGGGGATGAGTCAACTATTCATTTATCTATTAGAAAAAAATCAGAGTGATCAGGCAGGAACTTTATTCACTACCTCTTGTCCGTTCTACATTTTGATTTCTGATGTATGTCTGTCTTGTATGAAAGCAGACAGAGACACACGCAGCAGTGTCTCTGTGGATCAGATCACAGAAGGAGAACCAAAAAATTTCTCTGACTTTTACCTGTGTTAAAGTTTAGTCCCTTTTTCTTCTCTGTTGTTGTTGATGTTACCTTCTCTGTCCCAATAACAGAACTCTCAGTTCTGATGCTGATCGTCAACATGACACACGTAACTTGTATTCATTAGGCCCTGTCCACACACAGACCAATTCAGGAGTATACGCAAGTTTTTTTTGTCGTATCGGTGTTTCATCCACACAGAAACGGTGTTTTAGGAGGCCATCAACGCTACTTTTTGAAACTGGGTGTCAGAGGGAACAAATCTGTAAACGCTTACCATTTCATCTCCGTGTGGACAGCCAATTGCATCCTTCTTGAAACAATGACATAAAACATAGCGTAGCCCACTTACACCGCATACGCATGTCGAAACCAAAACAACAATGGCAAATTACAGTGTTGTGTTTGTGCTGCAGAAGCTACTGAGCTTATTATGGCTTTTACAGCAAAATCTGATGCTCCTTTACCACCACCAAGGACAGCATACACCAGATGTTCTTAAATCCTCCGTGGCAGCATTACAGCGCCACTTACAGGCTTGGCATATATACTACAGCATATTCAGTTGTGTTTCAGTGGCTCCGTGCTTACGCGGACATTTCCTAAAATGATCCCATATTTACGGAAAATGTTTGCAAAACGAAACGGAAATATATATCGTTTCCGTCTCCGTGTGGACAAGGATTTAGTTTCTGAGCAGGGATGTATCTAGACTTTTTATTGGGGGGCCCAGGCTCCGATTTGCGCAGGAGGAAAATTATGTTTGTGTGCCAACAAACAATAGATCATATATATCATTATAATATTTAGCTTTATGATTAGAATGTACTTTAAAAAATACTAAAATAAATTTAAAAAAAAGTAGTAACAATGAAATAGTTCAAATTCTAAAGTGACGTGCAATTTCTAGTAAGACGAACACATTTAGAAGACTTTGAAAAAATAAGTAATAAGAAAAATTTAGTAAAGACTAGAAGGTAGAGGTGTTGGAGTTGGGTAACATTTCACCTCAAATGTCTCCCTGACTCTCACATTCCTGTTTCTGACTCTATCCACTGTCCTCCTCTATGAATAAAGGCCTCACAAGTAAAGTTCAATGACACTTCCAGAAATAAAAGCCTGATTTGTCCTTTTTTATGAGGCTATTCGTCTTTTCACACATGCTTTAATCCTGATTTTTTTTCGTGATATTTTTTCCTATTTGTCTGATGCAAATTTATTTATCTCTCATTTCGAGGTCTTTGCTAAACTTCGTTCACACTGGTCATTTGTACACGTTATGTTCATATTTTATTTGTTATTTATCATCTTGTATTTGTAAATATTGACAAGACAGGACTCTATTGTAAAATGAGAAGCAAATGAGAACCAATTTTCTAATACAATGTTGAATTACAATCCAAGATTTCTAATACTAATCCATTTCCTGGACTGTGTGCTCAGTTTAAAACTTCAACTTGTGCACTAGTTCGTTTTAAGCTGTGTGAGCTGAACTTTGAGCTATAGCTCATTTTAAGTGTAGCTTACACAACACTGCTGACTTCACCACTCTTTCAAAGAACCGTCAGGTAGCTGTTGTTGCTTCCAACCCTTTTTTCATTAGCGCCTTGTCCTAGAGGAGTATCAGCTGCTCAGTTTTCTTTGGAAATATTGATACTGTAGATGTCAAGAGCTGCTTATGGTGTCATTTGGCCACCTCCAACACCAGCTAATTCAGTCCAAAAGACCGACACTTTCTTTTTTACAGAGCAAAGTATTTCTTTTCCCACGCTCCTCGACTGGGTATTAGCTTCCAGTTAGGCTTACAAAACTAGTCTCAGGGCCCAACACAAAGGTGTCCATGCACCCAGGTGTAAATTCTCAGCCCAAGATCAGGTACCAGGTCTAATAACAGAGCATCCCTAAAGTAAAGAGAAGAGGATAAGAGCAGATATTCCCCCCTCAGGCTCTTGGGAGTGGAGCTTAATACTGACCAAAGGAAGGATTTGAAAAATAAGCCTGCATGTATCCTTAGGCTGTGAATTCCTATACAATGGAGATTAGTGGCGAGGAGGGTCATAAGCTTATTTTAAGATCACCTTTTAACAAGAAAAGACAGCTTTTCTTTGAAGGAACACGCCTTTATTAACCCTCAGCTGTCAGGCTGCAACCAAGCCAACAGCAGGGCAGAGAGGGAGAATCTGATAACTTCATGTCCACTCCTGCACATGTGCACTACGCTGGCTTACCTACTGAGCTAGTGAACTACTTCACACTCTACTAAAGGAGCAGGACAGAGACAGAGCTTAACAAGGCAAACAAACACTGGAATTTCAGGAGATGTTAAAGGTCAAATCATTGAATTTTAAGCTGTGAAGGAATGTTAGCTTTCAGTAGAGAAGGCTCTGATTGTCAGAGATGTTGTCAAACCAGTGGAGGGCCAACCACCTGCTAAAAAACTGCACCTGAAAACTTGACTTATTAAATGTTTTGTCCATGCACATTCTGAATAAAATGCAAGAAGTATGGTTGAAATTTGACATACTCTGAAGTCTAAGATCATAATCTATGTTCTTAATAGTGGGGATCTTTAAAAAGAGGGTCTGCAAACTAGATATGTATATAATATTTTAAGATATCTTTGTCATTTCATTGACCTTACCCATTCAGCTACATTTTTCAACAAGAGCAGACATATTTGTATGGATCCAAAAACTCTAGCATGACTTAATATCATCAGCAATGCATGAGAGAAAGGCTTGTGTTTCATTTGTGTGAACTAACCCTTTAAAAATGCCTAAGCCAAATATGTGCTCAGAGTTGGTTGTAATCATCATGTCAAATTTGAATCACAAATTGTGATTGTGTTTGTTGATAATCTTATCTAAAGTGTCAATAAAAATCTCACTTTGGCAGCTAACTCTTATTTTTTTCCTTCTCCAGGAGATTTCTCAGTGAGGAGACGTAATTCTCCGTTCATCCACTCACCTGCTGAGCGGTCCATGAGGCAGTAATCTGGTGAGTTCTCCACGAACACCAGCTCGTTCTTGGTGCTTCCCTTGAAGTCCTTGTCAGCAACCGTGAAGCCCGTCCCATCCTGGTTCATGGTCACCTCGATGGCCGTGTTGTACTTCTTACGGAGGTAGTCTCCTGTCCGTCTGAAGTCAGACATCGCCAGCCAGCAGGTTCTCAGAGAACAGGAGCCGCTGACCCCGTGACACTTGCACTCCAGCTTCATAAAGCGCTTCACCGCCTGCAGCACAAGTCAAAGGTGACGAGGTGTTAAGTCTATTGCGCTGCCAACAGCATGATGGAGGTATGATGAGCCCTGCTGGCACAGTTCTTTGACAGATATTTGACTTTCAGTTATTGTAGTCTTTTTAAAAGCTAACTTGACAATACTGAACATGTTGGATTTGAAGTCAGATCATTGCCTTCAGACAGGACTTTTGACTTCAAGAACCAAGAATAAAATCAAACTGTTCACCTCTGGTTTGGTACACAGAGGAACACTTATATTCAGTGGTGGGCTACCAAGGAAAGGGTATAGTTATTTTTATTTTAAAACAGATGTTATTATATGCTTTATCTGGGAAAATCAATGTTGGATCTGCAATAACTTGCTGGTTAATTGATGATAATTGATAACTGATATCAATCAAAATCTATACTAACTATTCATAACTGATAAGTAGATACAGCAGTTTTATAAAACATCTGAACATTGTTGAACTTTGATTACTGGGACAAAGTAAAGCCTTATTTACATACTCTTATTTTAAGCAGTATTGTACTATTTCGAGTACTGGTAATGGAAGTCTTATCCCTGTCATCACAGCAGATGACATCAGTTGACAGGGAAATCTTTAATGCATACCAGTATGTATTGTGTCTACAGAACCAGTCCAATCTGGATGAAGGCATCCACCACATCCTCCATATGCAGTCTGAGCTATTAGATATCAAACGGTTTTCAGTACCCATTAAGGTCTGTCCACATAAAGCAATACAACATGGCATCCCATTGCAGAAAACATTTTATAATTCCTTGTTGATGCACTGTATAACTGGGATGTTACAGCTGTTTCTTACCATTCGACCACAGCGGTTGTTGTGCAGGTTCATCAAAGCTCTGGCATCTTTCACCATCCTCTCTCTGGCGTCTACGAAGGCTTTGGCAAATTTGATGCCATAGTCGATGTTGTCGCTGCATCCTCCCCAGTCAAAAGCGCCCCTCTCATCACTCGCTTGACCTCGCTTGTGGCTGTCACAGTTGCAGATCTTTAGCTCACCCTGACTGCAGGCCCTGGTGATGGCGTAGACCACTCCAGCTGAGGAGATGGCGTACACAAACGCTGCCTCACGACTACCTGAGAGCACATAAAGATGTTAGCTGAAACAGGGTAGCTCTTTCTTTCACCTGCTCTTTCTAGCGCTCTTTGTTTCTGTTCAGTAATGAAGGAGCAAAGAAATCAGTCCATTTATGGTGGATGGTGCAGACAGAGGTAGAAGCTTGTCAGCTATAACATCACACTCCAGTCGACTCTCCTTTCACCTTTTTAATTTGCACAGATGGCAGCTTTCTCAGTCACTGCACTGTGTTTTCATTTCAGGCAAGAGGAGATTCTGGGGTTATTTGGTCTGGCTTTCCCACCCACCTCTTGTCCTCGCTCCTACTCACGCAACGGAGCAGAACACAGACGATATGTCAGGGAGTAAAGCTTTGTCTGGCTGCCAGAAACATCTACCCAAATATTTACATCTTCTATTACTGTTTATACATCACCAGTATGGTGATCTGCTACTTGTTTTCAGGGAACATCCACTTTCCCAATCGTCTCTCATTCCTGAGAAGGTAGAAAAAAAACTATAACCCTTTCCCTTTCTGTTTGTACTCTGGAGCAAAGTTGATTTTATAAGACACCTATTAATTCTCTGCTTATCTGGCAGCGACAGAGACATTTACGAGGATGATTAACTCGAGTGTCGTCGGCATAAACAACCACTGTCACGCACATACAGATAACCACACAGATAGAAATCCCAGTCCCATGGTTGCTCACTCACTTCGCAGCATCACACGGCCAAACACAGTGTGGTCCCGCTCCAGGGTGCTGCAGTTCCAGCGGTGGTGTCTGAACTGGTGCTGGCACTCTTTGATCCACTCTTTGGCTCCTTCGCCAATCGACTGCATCAGGTCTGGGTGTCGCTGGCAGAGCTGTCGCTGCTTGTTCACCAGGCCGGGAATGTTGTCACAGATCACCCGAGCACCCAGCGCTCCAATGTACCTGCAGATACAGATCCATCACAGTATTAGTGATCCAAAAAAAGCTGGTTGTTTTGAAGGATGCAACGCAGTTTAATCATGAGTTCAGCTCTGGCGTAGCATTGTCAAGTCTTAAGAAGCCAACAGGGTTAAATCAGCTTACTCTTAAGATTTTTACCCTGTACAAAACTTTTAACCTTTAAATCAAGTTTCCAAATAGCTGCATGGATACCAAGATTGTTTCTTTAACCCTAAATTATCTTTATAACTTTTAACATGTCACACTTGTATAGGCTGGTTAATAATAAATCTATTGCAATCACACCATGAAGCTTTATTTTATTTTATGGAATAGAGAAGGTTGTTTTCACATTTGTGCTCAAGCTCAGTTGCTCACATTAGAAAAAACGCTCCTGTATACTTACACAGTCTAATACAGCAGGTGGTTGTATTTCATTTTTATTTCATTTAACCTTTATTTAACCAGGTTGTCCCTTGAGATTAAGACCTATTTTTCGAAGAAGACCTGGCCAGGACAGCGAACCAGTTACAACAGGAAGAACAGAAAAATACAACAAACATGATACGAGAGACAAAAAAGGGATAAACCCAGCTAAATGAAGCAGTCACATTTTTCAGTTAAAAGGCCTTTTTACATAGTTTCAAAATGATCCAGTGAGACTAGATCTTTCAGATGTAAGGTGCTCTCCAATGAGCAAAATAAGCAAAGGCCTCTTTACCCAGTTCAGAACAAACCCTTGGAACCTGGTATGAACTCCACCTGGAAGAACAAAGCTGAAAACCAGTGGTGTCCATAAGAGGTTACATCAATATGAGGGGAGTTTACCCAGCACAGTCTTGTACACAAAAATAAGCAAATGAATTGTCTGCATAGTTATAGATGGCCAACCTACCAGTTCATACAGTGTATAGTGATGTGGTTTTAGATTTTAAAGCACTGCTATGCACAGAGTCTAATAAGTGGAGTACAGAAGAGGAAGCACACATATAGATCGCATCTCCATAGTCCAACACACTTCAAAAAAGTGGCCTGCACAAGTTTTTTGGGCCTCTAAAATAAAAACCTACCCTTAATTTCAGCTTCTTCCCTAGATTTTCTATATGAGTGTTGAAGGAGAGCCAAATGTCTAAATACTTGTGTGCTAAAACTTTGTCTATTTAGTGTAGAGATCTGTGTTGTATAAGGAAATTGGAGCGAGCACTGGAAAATGGTCTTCTTAGCATTTAGAACTAGTCTAAGCTGATGTAGGGATGGTTGAGCTGATTGAAGTCTTCCTGAAGCTCATGTACAGCTTGGCTCAGAGAAGGGGCCATTGAATATACAACTGTGTCATCAGCAAAAAGGTGCAATTTACCATTTTTTAAAGTCTTGCCAGTGTCATTAACAGATATAGAAAATAAAAAAGGAGCTAAAATTGAGCCTTGAAGCACACCCTTGGAAATCTCTAAGAAGTCAGATTTAAAACATCAGTAAAAACACATCTGTTTGATAAATCTGAAACCATTTTATTGCTGTTTCTTCTATTCTTGTGGCGCTCAATCTGTTAAGTAAAATTCCAGAGTCAAATGCTTTTGATAGACCAACAAATAAGGCTGCACAGTGTAGCTTTATGTCATTAAGAATATCATTTAACACCAGCAAAGGCATCTGTAACCATGCTGTATCCTCTTGTATGCATGTAGTTGGTTTTGCAAATCCACCAAGAAGACGATAGAAGAACAAGCAACCATGGCAAACACATGCATAAACATTTGTTTATGTTCTATGCAGATGATATAAGTCCATCCTGCTATTTTGGAGGTTTTTATTGTTCTTGAGAAGCTAAGATCAACCTTTTTCATACTTCAACATCCACCGTTCACCTCAGGGAATGAAATGCAACCATGCTGCATAAATACAATGTTTTTTGTAAGAGCCAGGAGACATTTCAAATTGCCCTTGTAAATCACTGTACTTAGGTATGGTTGCATTCACATTTCCTGCCGGTTTCTCAGAGTTTTGCGAGTGTCACTCCTTAATTAGAAAAAACAAACCAAAAAAATCATCCAAACACCTCGGAGGAGCAAACAGCTGTCAACATTCGCTGTTTGGCTGAGGACATGGTACCTATCAGCAAGGTGACCAGACGTAGATTTGATTAGATAGATTAGATAAAAACATTATTGATTCCAAAGGAGATTCCTCACTTGTGTATTTTTAGTGAACTAAATAGCTGAATAATTTGTAATTCTTCATCTGTTTTATTAAAGATATGTTTGAGGTATAATCACAAATTAAAAAGCATTTAATCTCATCCAGGATTTCTAACTGTTCCACTGTGAATTTATAACAACTTTCAGTGTGCTGGTGCCCTACCACATACAGAGGGTGCCCTTTTTATTTATTTTTTGACCCTGCCCCTCAAATATCTAAGTCCACCACTGGCACACGGCATATTTTCCTCATGTAATGCCAGCCTAACTAGCAGTTAGATGTATTAGCATCCTATGAAGATGCATGAGCTCCCTCTCATTG
The DNA here is from genome assembly GCF_018320785.1 of Cheilinus undulatus. Taxonomy (NCBI): domain Eukaryota; kingdom Metazoa; phylum Chordata; class Actinopteri; order Labriformes; family Labridae; genus Cheilinus; species Cheilinus undulatus. Next base: position 39,894,289 of record NC_054867.1, on the reverse strand, counting down.
TCTATTAGGTCTCTCTTTCTCTGGCAGGCTGCTTTCAACCTGTTTACAAGGAAAAGAGACCAAGAGACCATCAGCTAGTTAATCAATGGCTGATGACAGCTACATATGAATGGAAAAGTGCAGTGGGCTTCTCAGGTGAGAAAGCACCACTGTTCTATCATCGTCTCCAAAATCTGCCACCTTTGTACACCAGTATTCATCTATACATAAGAGATGGGAGGATCACAGACCATTATCCACTGGAATAATCTCTTGTGTGTAGAGTTTTTAACTGTTGTAGTTACATCCCTAGCGGAAGGTCATAATCAGGAACATTAACCGCTAAATTATTCCCCCCAAACTAAACCAATGTAGTACATCTGAGAGTGGTCACAGACGGACAGTTCCCACAGTGAGGTGTATGTGTGGAAGGATATTTTGAAAAAGTCAGAGCTTGAATCTCCTGAAAGTTTCTACACATTGTCAGGAGTTCATGTGTGAAAGGGGCTATAAATTTAGGGTGTGGAAGAGATTATTAAATTCCTCTCGTTCAGTCGAAAGCCACTTGGTCCCTGTGACGGGCCTTTGACTCCTGCTGTATTCACACATAATCCCTAACTTTGGAGCAACTCTTAAAAGGGCGGATCACATGCTGCTGCTATTGTGACAGTGTGTGTGTGTGTGTGTGTGTGTGTGTGTGTGTGTGTGGGGGGGGGGTCTCTTATCAACAGGACATGAGGACAGTCATCTACAGTGCAAGTGACCACTCAGGCCTTTCCCTCCCTCCCTTCCTAAGCCTGCACGCTCCACTCTCCATCCGGATATCATTATAGTCCCTAATCGCAGCCACATTTGTGTCGCCTGGCCACCGAGACAGAAACGCACAGAGCGGGCAGTTTCCACTCCTGTTATGGCTGTTCCCTTTCCCGATCTGACTGCGACTATCAGCCTGAGCAGTAAAGCAGAGCAGAAGCACTACTTGTGTTTATTGTGCATTGTACATACCGGCTGGGCCAAAAGACCCCTGTCTCCAAGAGGACACACACAGACAGACAGACGGAGAGAGAAGGGAGTTCCTGTAAAGCTGCTCATCTAAATGACTGCAATGGTTAAAATTAGTCCTCATATACAGATTATTACACATGTGAACCATCAAATGTATTTTTTTTATGGACAACATGTCTCCATTTCCTTCTGTTGTACAAAAGTGAAGCCAAAATACCCCATGATGGACACTGAAAACGGCGCTGGTGACACAGTTTGGGGTCAAGATGCACACAGGCAGGAAGTGGCTGGTGGAATCAAGAGGATTGATGGCACACCCCCTTCATCAACTGAAGCACACATTTTACTCAGTAGATCAGATGCTTTTGTTGGTTTAGAGAAGTGTTAACTGACCCCTTTCCTTGGAACCTCCCCCCACAGCCCCACATGTACCTAAAGGGCTGAGACCCAACCAAGACCCATGCCTTTCAAAGTTCAACATAGAATTATTTTATTGATAAAACCCTTAAAAAAAGACCTCCGCATGTTTTTCTTATAAAAAAAAAAAACTTGTTATAAACGACTTAATAACTGTTTTATCATGGATTTAGTCAATATAACATTTTCTGATTTGGCAGTCTCAGTGCAGACAAAGTCCCCCCCACTCTATGAGACACACACACACACACACACACACAGAAGTTTGGACAGTTTTATGTATTTAAGATGTACTTGGGTGAATACTATTGCTTTTTGTGAAGTGAAGGGCAAGAATTTCCTCATCATTAAAGCATAAGTGAGTCCTAATTAGCAAACATTACCAAGTTCAAGTTGCTTAATGATATTATGAGGATCATTGTTAGCTTTCTATCAGTGTTCTGGTGCTGTAATGTTAAAAGATGGTCATTTTCTGCTCAGGATAACACAATATTTAATGCCAGCATGAAAAGAAATCCGTTTGGCACAACTGTGTGGTTCCCAAATGGGACAGTGCAGCATTTTCTAACATTAAGCTGCTTTTTCTCCTCTGTGGGTTTTCTTTCCCAGATGGGGTTCTGTAGAAGTATAACCCAAACAAAACCTGCTAAAACGGGTCCATGGGCATGTGGCATAACATGAAAGCTGATATCTATATGTTCCCATATGCACTCACCAGAGGTGGAAAAAGCACTAGACTATTGTACTCAAGTAAAAGTATAGTTTCTTTGAATAAAATGTACCTAAGTAGAAGAAGAAATTGTAGGAAAAAGTAGCATGAAAAGTTGGAAAGTAGTAATCTATGAGTCAACGGGAGTAAAAGTAAAAAGTAAAAGTAAAAAGTAAAAGTATAAAGTTTCTCCCCCTTCCCCTGCTGGCTTGCTTTCACACCAGCAACATCAAACCATGCCTGGGCCCACTTGCGTATTTACTCAGTCTGAAACAGCAGGTGGCGGTATGCATGTAGCTGGCTTACAACCCCGCCAAGGAGGAGGAAGAAGAAGAAGCTACCATGGCAACCACTGGGGTCATGACCTGAGCGAAGATTGTTTTTCTTTTGACCAGGCAAAAAGTCCATCCTGCAGCCATGGGTGATTTAAAACCACTTTTTAAGATGCCAGCAACTTCGCTCTTCGTATCTGCACATCTGCGTGCAGCTCAGAGGATTAAATGGGCTCGCGCTGCGCAGATACAGCATTTTTTGAGTTGACAGGAGACTTTTATTGCCTTTGCACCTCCTCTCACTGACTCCAACTTGTGTTCATCTGTAAGGTGAGTCACAACAGACTGTTTATTGACTGGATTATGATGATTTCCGCCCTTCATTGAGGAAAAATGTGAACAAACTGCCACGCTGTAGAAAGAAGTTTGGTTTTTACGATTACGTCATAAAGCTGGTATGGCGCTCTATCCGGGCACAGCTGCATTTAAATCTCATCCAAATTGAACCAGAGTCCACTTGAACCGTGCCCAAGACCACCTCCCCTTGTGATTTCACCTTTTTATAACCAAATTTATCAAGCAGAACATTCAACCACTGAAACTCATTTTTCTGTACAGGAATGCAAGTGAATAACTACAATTTTACATATTAATCATGAAATATTAATGTGCTTTACTATTTTTTCAGGTTTTTTTGTAAATCAGTAAATTTGAAAATTCATAGATAACAATAATTATTATATTTTAGCATTAAAAATATCATTTGGGTTAAAGAGCTTCTACATATTGGTGTATTAACCATTGCAGAAACATAAAAAATGATTTCGGTGATTACCAATGCTGTTAATTTAGGGCAGCTGTGGCATAAACCTTACTTTGGGTGGTGGTCTAATAAATTTGTTAAGCACTGTATATCTATACAGGTTGTTTTTTTTATAAGGTGAGACTTAACCTGAAGTCAAAGTGCTGTGAAAGTCAAACTTTTGGCCATTTTCTTGTTGGCAGAAGGCTTGAACCTCCTTGTAATGTCTTCTTACTCAATACTTGATGCTTTTTTTTGCTTTTTTTTTAAAAATGTAGTGAAGTCCAATACTTCCCTCAGAATGTACTTAAGTAGAAGTAGAAGTAATGATTCTGAAAAGTACTCAAAAAAGTACAAGTACACAAAAAAAGCTACACATTTACAGTAACTTGAGTAAATGTAAGTAGTTACTTTCCACCCCTGGCACTCACACATCACATGTAGACAGAGAGAGACTGTATATAGCTCACCAAATCTCAGATGAACCACACATAGCTACACAAATGACTCTTTAAACAAGCTGCTAAATATTGAAAGCATTGTACTGGACCTGCTACAAAGCTACTCCAGAGGAATATGAAACAAAGGTCAGTACCGAGCAGGTAACTGATTTAAACATTTGGCAACATAATTTTAAGAAAAGCAAAGAAAAGAGAAGATGGAGAAAGAAGAAAATTGAATCAGCTGAACATAACTTATCCGCCACTACTAACAATAACAAGCCAGATAGGAAAATGACATGATAACATTCATCATCTCCCTGTCGCACCAAACTCTCACAGAGCTGCTTTCTTATCTATTTTCATATCTTTATGAATGTTCATCAGCACCACTCGACTCAGACATTGGTCTGTTATCATACTCCTTGGATATTTTTTTAACCGACTTAATCAGCTGAGGGAGCATTCAGCACTGACAGTGGTTACAGGCATCATCTAAAGCAGGGGTTCCCACATTCTTCAGCCAGTGACCCCCAAAATAAAGGCGTCAGAGTCAGGGACCCCCACCTCACCTTGAAGGGGATAAAGTGCAAGACGTTGCATAAAGCATTAAGTATAAAACTTGCATTTTAGGTATTCTTTAAATAACTTTTACTTACATTTAAGTACACTTATTTCTTGATAACTATGTTTTTATTTTAAATTGAACTATTTGTTGCAATAATTTTTAACAATAATATATATAATGTATAATTAGAAACCATATTAGATTTCTCTTTGTTTTTGGAAAGCATCCAGCGACCCCCCTTCACTGTTTTGCAACCCCCCTTGGGGTCCTGACCCTCATTTTGAGAACCACTGATTGAAAGAACCTCTAGCACAGTGTAAATCATGGATGCACTGATAGCACATTTTTCTAAATATGAGTACTTGATACCATAACTGTTATTAAAATGATTTTGAAGGTTTGTTGTCATAGATGTGTATCCCTCCTCTTGGCAATGTCTCAGTGCAGTTTTTTTCATTCTCCTTTACTTTTTTCTTCATTTACATTAGAAATCAACAAACTGACTCCAACTTTACCTACATAATAGCATAAGGAGAGGTTAACATCATGCTTTAAAATGATACTGAGTACTGTATCTGTTATGTTGAATCAGTTTGATTACGAGTACCAAGGCCTGGTATCAAACAGTGATACCTGGTACTGGTATTATTGGTATCTGTCCATCCCTTGTGTTAATGTTTGGGTAGAAGTCTGAAGAAAATGTCAAAAGCTTGGCAGATGTTGGCATTGCTATCAAAGCTTCATATGCTGTGTAAAGTGGAGTTAAGCTACTCATCAAACAATCCTCTGGAATTTCACATTTTCCCACTAACTGTTTGGCACCAGAAATGTTTGATAAAAAAAAGCCCTGACCTGTTCTGACTACACATTCTGTTGCACCATTCATATGCCTTCATATGAATTGCAGTTTATTTTCTCTCCAAATCTTCTACTGTTGTTAAATGATATGCACAGTGATCACAGGGTTAACAGGTTCCTTAAATCAGTGCCTGTGTCCACCCTAACTTCATGCCACCCCTGCATAAGCCAGGTGCCCAGCATGGCCACCCTAAGCCAAAGTCTGGCTCCGCCACTGCCAGGCGTCTGTCTTTCATCTATCTGGACACACATCTTCCAGGCTTCTGCTGCTCTGCTTCTCTCACAGATTTAATCAATTGTTCACAATTTATTTGCATAACACCACAAAGGAATTACACAACTGCACTGGGATAAAAATGTGTTTGGCTCTCTTGGGAAATCACAATTCATAACATTACTTAGAAAGGGTGCATTTTTTTTAATCCAAATCCATCTGTTAAACAGAGTGGAATTGTTGTGCAGTGCAGGGCCGTGATTCAGTCATCTGCTTCAGTCTGGTTTCTTAATTATAAAGTGCACATCAAATACAATTTCTCCAAGTGTAACCTGACACAGGAGAACAACTATTTCAGGTAGGTGGGATGGGGGAGGAGGGGGTGGGTGCTTGCACCCCTGTCTGTGTGTGTGCGTGTTTTTTTTTTTTCAACCTCTGGGCGTTTTAAACCTCAAGAGAAATCATCAAGGAGCATTTATTCATGCACCAGCGCCTGCACCTGCCACTTACTCTGGGCAAGATGGATGGATAGGGGAGATTCCCCTCCCCTCCAAACACCATAAATCTTCATGAAACCCATGACACACGCTGCTGAGCTGAACATCTCACTTTGCATTGATGTTTTCAGAATCAACACCAGCAGGAAAATTCCCATGCAGAGGTGAAGATTAGAGGCGAAAATCCGTGAAGACATTTCAAATTTGCAAAAATAATTTGTATTCGATCTTTTTTAGTAGATTTATGAGTTTGTTTGCACATAATTGAAAAGAACCCTGCTTTCCACTGACAGAAAACTACTTCATGATATCACGCCTGCTTTTGTGCATTCATGCCGGTTTTATTGTCTCATCTTTTTTAGTTCAGCTGTGATTTAAACTAATACGATTTAAAATCGTCACTCACCACCACGATGAGTCCACTCTGGGTGTGAAGATGAGCAGCAGCAGTATAAAAGTGGAGTATATTTTGGAGTGGTGTTGGTTTTTTGTCCCATGTCTGATCCCCATAGCCCCGCTGCTCTCCGCTAAGCTCCGAGATTTCATCAGACAAAACATAGTTCTTCTCTCATGTGTTGGCGAAAGCTGCAGAGTCAGGCGTGAAAGTCCGGGACGGGTGTGTGCCGTCCATCATTGAGGGACTAAAGGAACTTTAAACGGAGTAAGGGGGGTTTAAAACTCCATCTGTTTACCTCTGCTTGTTTCACAAAGCCATCTTCAGTACATCCACAGTCTTCACGGCGTGTTGTTATTGCAATTACTACGCGCAATGAGTCCTTCCTCGCGCACAAATTCAAAATTCTTCCTCCAAATTTTCCGCAATAACAGCTCAAAAAGTACAAAAATCCGGCACTGTAGAAAGAAAAAGAAATTACGAGGGCTCAAACTGCGCACGAGCCTAGCCGAGACTTTATCCGAGGATGAGACAGACTGTATGTGCGCGCACCTTTCCTCCTCCAGCCGGAATGAAGATGCGCACAGAAACACGCAGCGCTGCGCCGCGGTGCGTCAGCTGTCTGTGCCCCCCACCCCTCGCTCCCTCCACCCCCAACCCTTTGTCAGAAAATTACAAATGCGGTATGTAGAGCAGCAGACAGCGGGACAGGAGATGTGTATATTTAGTTTGATGGAGAGAAGTCCCTATGGGTGACGTCTGCTGCGTACAAATGAACGCGTCCAACTTTTTTATGTGCACGATGTTATTGCCAGTCATATCCTTTTAATATTCTTACTTTTAACGATTCTAGAGCTGAACGGTGTGTTTCCAATGAAGATGCATTTCTGCAACATTTCTATTTCAGCTTTTTGCCTTTCTCACTTTGTCCATTAGAGTTCCCACTAAGAGTTTTTACAGAAGAGTGAAAAGGTATTTGCCCTCTTCCCTGATTTCTTATTCTTTGCTTAGTTATCACTCTTTAATGTTTCAGTTTATCAAACAAATTTTGACATTAGACAAAGATAACCAGAGTAAACTTAAAATGCAGTTTTTAAATGATAATTTCATTTATTAAAGGTAAAAAAAAAAACCATCAAAACCCTACCTGACCCTATGTGAAAAAGTAATTATCTTTCTAAAAACTGCATTTTTTTGGAAGGCTGAATTCAGTTTCACAATCCACACCCGGGCCTGATTACTGCCACCCACTATGAATCGAGAAAACCCTTAGACAGAATCTGTCTGACAACGTGGAGTAGGCTAAAAGATTTAAAAAAGTAAAACACATTATGCTACAAATCTAACAAGATGAGAACGTAATAGAAGTCTATCAGTCTGGAAAGGGTTACAAAGCCATTTCTATGGCTTTGGGACTTCAGCAAACTACAGAGAGCACCATTTCCCACAAATGGAGAAAACTTGGAACAGTGGTGAACCTTCTCAGGAGTGGCTGGCCAACCAAAATGACTCCAAGAGTGCATCGATGATTCCTCCAGGAGGTCACAAAAGAACCCAGAACAACATCTAAAGACCTGCAGGCCTCACCGGCCCCAGTTAAGGTCAGAGTTCATGATTCAACAATAAGTTAGTAACTAAGTAAAATTTATTCGATATAGCACCTTTCACAGAGCAAGTTACAAAGATCTTTACAAAACAAAATAATAAAACAGCAAAAACACATACAAAGAACAACAATAAAAGACAAAATTAGTGCAAGTATACAAAATTACAACAAATGATCAAAAGCCAGTTTAAAGAGATGCGTTTTCAGCTGCTTTTCAAAAAACTCGACTGAAGCAGCAGAGCGTAGGCTAAGAGGGATAGAGTTCCAAAGAGTCAGGGCCACAGCCTCAAATGCTCGATCCCTTTTGGTTTTAAGTCGGACCCAAGGGACAACAAGAAGACCCTGATCTGAGGACCTGAGGGGTCTGCTGGGGATGTAGGAATGGAGCAGGTCAGCAATTTTTTCAGGTGCTTGATTATGAAGGGCTTTATAAACAAAAACAAGGGCCTTAAAGTGAATTCTGAATTTCAATGGAAGCCATTGTAGATAATATAAAATAGGTGTCATGAGGGTTGATCTGCTGGACCTGGTTAATAGTCTAGCAGCAGCACTCTGTATCAACTGTAGGCTGTCAAGAGAGGATTCATTGAGGCAGGTAAAGAGGTAATTACAGTAGTCCAGATGTGAAGAAATGAAAGCATGAATTAACATTTCTAATTCGGTGTGTGAGACAACAGATTTTAATTTCTATGTTTCTTAAATGAAAGAAAGAGACTAGGAAAAAAAGGCAACCATGGGAGAGCTCTGAGGTGGAAACAACTGAAACAAAAAGAACACAAAGGATCATATCATGTTTGGCAAAAAAACATCTTGATGATTCTCAAGACCTTTGGGGAAAATATTTTCAAGACTGACAAGACAAATGTTGAACTTTTCGGAAGGTGTGTGTCCCGTTACATCGGGTCTGAAACTAAGTAAGCAAATCGGTAAAAGAACATTAGACCAGGAGTCAAACATGGCAGTGGTAGTCTGGTCTTCTGGGATTACTTTACTGCTGGACGAACTGATGAAACCATGAATTCTGCTCTATGCCCCAAAATACTGGAGGAGAATGTCCGGCCATCAGTTTGTGACCTCAAGCACACTTGGGTTGTGCAGAAGGTCACAGATCCAATTCACATCAGCAAGTTAACTTCTAAATGGTTTTGAAAAACAAAGTGAAGGTTTTGGAGAGGCCTAGTCAAGGTCTGGACTTAAATCTAATTGAGACGCTGTGGCATGACCTCAAACAGGCTGTTTAAGCTTGAAAACCCTCCAGTGTGGCTGAATTTAATAATTCTTCAAAAAAAGTGGGTCAAAATTCCTCCACAGTGATGTGAAATACTCATTGCCAGACATTGCCAATATTAGGTTAAGGGGGCTATTACTTTTTCAAATAGGGACGTTAGGTTCGGATGGCCTTAACAGATGAAATCATAATCTAATAGCTGTATTTTGAATTTACTCAGGTTATCTTTAAATTTATTTGATGACCCTTACTAACCCTATTCTGGGACTTGAATATTTGTTATTGTGGTACTGATAAGTTTTGCTAGACCTATACTTTAATTTTTAACAGTATCATACTAAAGTTTAAACTTCTCTCATTTCAACAACCTTATAATGTTTCCAATCTGTGCAAATGGACCAGAATCCTCTTGCCGCAGACATTAAAAAGCATGGCATTTGTCTCATTAAAAAAAAAACTCAGAGCAGGCGTAAAGGCGTAAAAAACTTGAAAAGAAGTATGGTTCATTCCTGCTGTCCATTCTCAGTGCATAGGAGAAAGTTTCTCCAGTGAAGCTCCAGCTATGAGGGGTCAAGCTGTCATGCTTTGACACATCATTAAACAGGAACTTTGTGTCTCCATAGAGATCTGAAATCCTTCCCAGGGGGCATTGTTTCATATGGCTGCTGCTGCATTGTGATTGGGCTTTTGCAGAATTAAACACATGAACACAGATTTGCTGTTGTCTAAGAATGAATGTTGCATGAGCTCAGGTTGAAATCCAGAGCTAGTAACTCAGTGCAAAAAGACCTTTGCAGCAGTAATAGACAGACAAAATTACAGGATCAGAACACAGGAAATCAAAAAAAGGACCTAATATGAATCTATGGGTTTGAAATAAAGTACAAAGAAAGTTCTAAGGGCAATGCATTTTGCAGCCTTTGTAGGGATGTTATGATACCTCGCAAAACCATCAAAAATGAAAACAATTATGGACAATCATCACTTGCTGAAAAAGAGAGCCATACAGACTTAAATTTATGAAAAAAATATACCTTCCATTTTTGATGCTGCAAATGCATTGAAGACAATACTGAACTGAACTTTATTAGCACTGAGTGCATTGTTACATATAGTAACTGCATATATATGTAAAACAAAAAAGTGTCACACTACCTCAGGTGCCACCATAGCTTTGAGGGCTTGAACCTCATGACCTCCTGCCTCCCTTGAGGATCTGAGAAGACTACTGGTCACTTGTATGAGGGAGCAGGGGGGGGGTAGTTTCTTACATTTGCCTGGTGATGACTTTGACATGGCTTATATCCGTCCTGTCCTGTAATGCCCTGTTTTTCCATCTTTGGTGTGGGCCCCAGTTAGTCCTGTTCCATCCAAATGATTAATAACTTCTTAAAAGTTGCCTTCATGCCGCACAACTCAAGGTGGTGGAGTAAATGATACTTGAAGCCCTCCTGTAATGCCACCAGAGTGCATGTTTGTAGTTCAGTTCATATCAGCCGTCCTGATCCAGAAACAGGTCGGTCTCATTGAGCCGCTGTGGAAACATACGACCCCGCCTCAAGGACATGTCTGGCTCGTATCCCTGCGACTTCTTGGACACATACTGCTACTTGTGTGTTTCCAGCAGGTAAAGACAGACACTGACAAGCTGTTATGTGCACAGTATGTGTGTTTGAGGGTGTGAGGTCATTTTAATCAGTGCAAAGCCAAAGGCATTAGTTAAGGACCTGATGTAAAGGTCAATAACAATGCAGCTGCCTAAAAATATCCCTGCAAAGACAGCAAGGTGGGCTAATGGAGGCTTTTGTGAATGAAAACTGGACCAGTTTGTGTCTAAATTTTATATTTTCATGTCAGGTAGTTAGTATGTAATTTGTAAAAACAATTAAGTACTGCAATATAAAGCCAGCATAAAAGAACCGAGGAAAAAAATCCCCATTTTTCATATTCACAATGGGAATATCAATTGTTTTAATAATGCTAAGTCAAAAAATGTGCCTAGTTTTGTTGTTTTACTGCCTCTGGATTAATCAAAGTAAAAAAAAGGATAAATTCTGAGAAGATGCGGGCATATGTTGTTACACATAACAGGATATTTCATCACCTATTAGCCACTGAGAGACAAGAACTACAGTAAGAATCTCTACTTTAATTCATGCAAAAAAAAGTGGAGAAAATCCCTGCCATTAACAAAGTCAGTACGCTAACATAATGTTAGCTAAAAAATATGTTTGAGCTAAACCTTTAAGCTAGCTTACTTTTTCTAACGGTTTAGCTAACATTTACACGAGTAAGTTAAGACCTAGGTTTAATAGCTAATAATCACAAACACACAACTAATGGTTGCTTTCGAACACTTTTTTTTTTTTTTTTTACATAAAACTCATGTTAATTAGCTAATGAGAGAGTCTGAGCAAATCAGCCATTAGTTTGGATTTGGTGGGTTCAAACAAGTTTTCTTGTCGTAACTTACAGTAACAGCTTACAAAAATAAGATGTTCCCTTTTGTCTTAAGCTTTTAACCTTTCACTCACTGTATTCTAGTTGGTAATCTAAAAATAAATTGTGAAATTATATCAAACTCGCTAACAAAACTAACTTGCTCATGGTGAAGCCTTGGGTAAATAGTTAAGTTGATGCAAACATCTTTGCATAAAGCTCATGTTAACTAGTGAACAGTTAACTAAATTTAAGCTAACAAGCTAAAAGTTAGAATTCCACAAATGTTTGCATAAACAGTTTGGTCTGAATTGTCAGTATTCCCTTAAAACAGAAGTTACTCACCTTGAAATGCATCTTAAGCTCCTCAGGTTTTTACCTCCCAACTTTCTTTAAACTGATGACTCATTAAAAACAGTTGTGCTAACATTACCTTACTAACTAATACTGAAGCCTGAAGGACAGGACAGGGATAAAGCATACAGCATGTCCCAAATGGCACACTTATGTACTAAATGCTAAACATTTTTGGGAGCATTAGTGCTCAAATATAGTATCCTACTAGCGCTCTCTAAAACATTCAAGAAATAAGTGTAGAACAGCGGACATTAATGTTAGCATCTGCTAGCTAGCTTATATCTTACCAGCATCAGCAGCACATTTTAATCAAGGAAAAGGCATGTAAGGTAAAATAAGTTCATTTTCTTTAAGAGAACAATGTTCACACAAAATATAAGTAAAATGAATCTAATAATGTTTAAACCATCTCTTCCTGTAAATGTAAAATAACTGATTTGGGACAAAACTAGCATGCTGTGATTTTGTGCTTTGTACCACATTTAAGTATACTGTAATACAGAACATACACTTCTGTTAGTACATACTAATGATTTGGACAATGCAGCAATTCTAGCTACGGGACAAAAAGCTCCTGTTAACTAGCTAATCAAAAAGTTTGAGTCAGCAATGGCTTTAAATGTCCGTCTTGAGATTATTTCATACCTATGTTTTTACTTTGCTAATCTGTCTTTGATGACAAATCAAGAAACTAAAAATGTAACGCTCACAGTAAAGCTTAGCTCAAATAGCCTAGCTAACGGTAAAGCGTGTGCTAACTATACAAAGCTCATGTTAACTAGCTAAAGCTAGACTTTCAAGTTAACCAGCTTAGAGTTCAAATGTAGTTGTTTACATTAGCTGTTTGGTAGCTTTCAGTAATCCCCTGAAAAAAAGTTGTTAACCTTGAAAAACATCTCATGCTCTCCAGATTTACACACCTGTATTTGAGTTAATGATTTTTTAAGAGACACCCTCTAATAATTTTAACTATAAACAGTTCAGTTCATGTTAACTTGCTAAACGTGAAGCTTTATTAATGCTAGCACCTTACTCTAAACAATACAAAAAGCTTATGTCAACTGTATTGTTTGCTTGATTGGATATTGTGAGTGTTAGTTTAGCTATTTGGAATAAACTGACAGGCTTTTAATGGCATCTTGACATTCTGTCTTGTGCTCCAGATTTTCACTACCTTGGACTATTTGTCAAAGCTAAAGCTCATGCTGAATCTAAGATACTTCTTCTGCTTCTGGATTTCCAGCAGACTACGTAGTTCAATAGCTAACAGTAAAGCTTATCAATAAGCTCATGCTGACTAGCTAAAAACTTTAAGTTAACTAGCTAAGATGTGGTAAAGTCTTAGATTGGCTTTTTAAACATAAATTTTAGCAAAGCCTAATGAAAAAGATGTTATCTTGTGGTGTCTAGGTCTTCTCTTCACAACTGTGTTTTAGCTGATGATAAATTAAGAAACCATGAGCTTATTATCCTTTTAATATTCCCTAGTGAACATCATATACAATGTGGAAGACAGCTGTGGTTTTCTTTTGCAAATCATCCAATTACGGTCGCTTATAGCTCCAACTAGCCAATATTGTGGTAGTCCTAATGAACTTGAAACTTGAAAAAGGAAGTCCCTAAACCCACAGGTGACACAATGGTACATCCACTTTGCATTACATCTGTGAAGTAGGTCCTTGTCCTGTCATTCTCCTTCACATAGACCAAAACCCACACATAGCCGAGCTGTTTGTCCTTTGGTTATGTCATGTCTGGATTTGGAGCGACACTCAGATCCTCATTACATGTGACCCTGTCTTTCTTTACCACAGGACAAGCTACGGATATTACAGTGACAACTCTATAACAAATTGCTTTACAGGCAGCAGGTGACGCCGGCGATAACGCTCATCATCCGGCCCTCCCTCTCCTTCTGCCTTTCTTTTAGCTAACTCCAGCTGTGGTCTTTTAAGAGGCTCAGTGTTGGGGGGCCCGAGCTCCTATTCTGGTCCCATCTCATGGACTGGGCTAATTTTGGATGCTGAGGATGAGAGAGGGGAGAGGAAAAGAGAGCAGGAAGATGATGAGTGAGTGCTCGGATGATTGGGAGATTGTTAGGAAAGCAGTGCAGAGAGTTATCATTGGTGACGCAGACGATAAATTGATGGCTGGATGTATTAAAGTCGTCTCAATACCAGAGTTTGACACTTCTGTTAAACAATGGTTAAGATCAAACCATAATAATATCTGTATGATACAATGGCAACACAAATAAAAGTCCTAGGTACCACATATTCTTGTTTCTAGTTACCAAAAATGGCATAAAAAATCTTGCACGTTGTCTAACTTGCCCAAATACATTAGCAGCATTTTATATCTGTGCAATTTAGACGTTTTTCAGGATTTGATCGGTTCATTCCTAATCAAAACATTCAACGTAACAAAGTATCACAGTATAAAACATCTTTGTAACTTTGAGATAGATTATAGTTAATGCAACAGACCTGAAACAAGAGGGTTGTAAATTTGTGCTTTGACTTGTTGCATGCTCCTGCCTTGACCTCAGTTTCTCATCTCTTTCACACAACATGACACGATAGACATGAGATCATGTGTCTCAATTTACATCTGGCTTTGCGTGCCACAGCCATCAACTACAGCTCTCCCCAGAGCTACATAGACATGTGGCTGCTTCAGTCCCATTCAAGTTCATGTTCTCAAGAGCAACTTTCCTTTTCTGATGATTTTGGCGGCATCTTTGGAAAAAGCAGCATGGCTTTTTGCATTGTCCTCCAGATGTTTTCCAGGAGTTTTCTAGGGCTGACACCCTCAAGTCTGTTAGTCAATTGATAAGCTTACATCTGACCAAAATCTCAGAGGCAGAGAGAGGGAGCTCTGGTGGTTACAAACAAAGCAGTGATACCAAGAAATGAGATGTTAATTCCTTATAGTTTCACAGTGATTACGCTCTGAAGAACTCAGACACACATTGACATCTCGACACAAATGTGGAAGAAGGAGAGGGAGTATGTATTGAATTCACGCTGTGAGTGTCTGTTCCAACCCCTATTACAGCCTCTACCCCCACTGCTTTTCAGCAAATAAACTATATTACTTTCCTTTAGCGTGAAATAAGACAAAAACAAATACAGTGCATTTGAAGTGTATTCAGACCCCCTTACTTTTTTCAGTTGTGTTGTGTTGCGGCCTGATGCTACAGTAAAAAAAGGCATATATATTCACATTAAAATACACATTCAGTTCACCATCATGACAATGTGAAAACGTGAATTTTAGAATTTTTGCAAATCTATAAAAATAAAAAACTGAAATATAGTGACAAAAGTATTCAGACCCTTTGCAAAAACACTTAAAGTTTAGCTCAGCCTCCTCCCATTTCTCCCAATCTTTGCTGAGATGTTTCTACAACTACATGTGGTAAAATAAATTGATTGGACATGATTTGGAAAGGCACACGCCTCTTTATAGAAGGCCTCACAGCTGACAATACATATTCAAGCCATGAGGTCAGAGGAACTGCCTGTAGAGCTCAGAGACAGGATTATTACAAAGTAAAGATCTGAAAAAAAAATCAGTTGCACTGAAGGTTCCTCCAGTGGCAGAAGTTAAGTGCAACCAGGACTCTTCCAAGAGCTGGTCACCTGGAAGACTGAGCAACTGGGGGACAACCATCACTGCAGCTCTCCATGGATCTGAGCTTTATGTCAGAGTGGCTAGACGAAAGCCTCATGAAAGCCTGCTTGGCTTTCACATGGAGTTTTTTTGCAAAGTCCGACTTTTGGTTTCCCAACAATGAATTGATTGGTCGGTGCATGGGTGTAGTTTCAGTTGACCAAGTCTTTCTATGGTTGACTACATATCTCAGTTTTCAAATTGGAAACTTTCATCCTCTTTTACCATGAAACATGTCACTCATTAAGAAGCTTTTATTTAGAAAATGATGGCGAAGAGCTGTTCATGTTGTGCGCTTTTATGGTGTGTTCTATTAATCTCGGAAATTGGATGTTGGACCTGGGAATGACTTCACACCTGAGCTGACCATGTTCCAGTCACTGTGAGTTGGTAATGCAGGGTAAAGACTTCCTCAGTTTCTGAGGAATGAGTTCCTTCATTCAGGGTGGTGTATCCAACTTGCAGCTCTGAATTTGAGACTTGTTAATTTAACTGGAACTCACCATTAATCCTCTCCATCTGCCACCTACTTTGCAGTCACAATTTCAGACTTTAGAAATAATTATAAGAAAATAATCAGTCTCTATTCTCAATTGTTCATATCTTGTTCGACCTCATGGTTAATTTTGGTCTGTCCCATGGCCCACTAAACAACTTCAAACTGGAACTTAAAGTTATAAATGACTTTTTTTTATCTTAAGTGTTCCATACAAGACCTCACAAAAAAAAAAAAAAAAAAAAAAATCCAACAAATCTAGGCCTATATCAGGAAAGTGTTCAGATCTGCTCCAGGAAAACTGCTTTTCCAACTTTCTGAGGTTTGGCCACTTAAAAAGAAATGCAATCTACCACTCTGAGATTAGTCTTATGGAAAATAAGTAATTTATTCACCCTCTTGTCATGAAGAATCCTAATACAAGGACAGCCAAGATCCATTTTGGGGCATGGCCTAAATAAGAGTTATAATAAGGCATCATTTTTATCCAAAGCATGCAGACCAACATTCTGGAGTCAGGTTTAGAATATGAAGTCAATGTTTAAATATTAATGTGAATTAAGATATTTCAGGCCAATGCAGATGTATAAGACATCCAAGTTTTTCAGAGTGAGCCATAAAACTTCCCAAAGAAAGCCAAAGTAGACAAAAGCTAAGAATATTTGTGCTAAATAAGCTGTAGTTGGTGTTTATTTTACAGAATCTAGGTGGTTTAAGGATTTCTAAGAAAAATATCTGAAGGTTACAGAAACATTTAAGCATGTTTAGGACAGCAGTGGAGTAAAGCAAGCGGCAGCCATGCTGGCAGTGACAGAAGCGAGGACGCTGGCCCCTCACAGCTCATCAACCTGAGCCTGTGTTTATGGAGGCTGAGAAGGATGGGGCTTTGCCGGAGGAGCAGGCATGCCTGTGCTGGATTTGGGATGCGGCCCTGCTGTCCTACACAGGAATGTTAATTAGGTGAGCTGAGCGGAGGAGAGGTGACCCGTCCCGTTAAGCAGACAACCCTTCCCCAACCACAGAGGAGGGGGATTTAGTGTGACGGAGGGCCCAGTCGGCGTGTGTTACGAATAAATCTGCAGGTCGTGACGTAACAGTCCTTCTTCAGATGGAGTCTGCGGGCATGTTAGGCAAAAATGCTGCAAAAACTTCAACAATACAAAGTGTTTGCAAAGCAGCTTTCTGATGATTCTGTAGTATTGTGAAACAGCAAACCCCACAATTTACCAACTTTCTCCTATGTTTTAAATAAAATAATATAGAATAAAACCCCTCTAGTTGTGCCAATGACAGTAAAAACAGTCAATATTAGTTGCAATATGGTGTCAGAACTTGTTCTGGTTCTGACACATTTACAACTATTATTAAATGTGTTTTTGCTTGTGAAACCTTTGTAGCTGTCAGATATTTTAGGACTAAACTTAAAGATTGCCCCATGTCTCATCAAGCTGTAAGCAAGCTGTTATGTCTACTTATTCAACACTGACCCCTAGAGGACTCCTTTCAGAAGTACAGTACTAATAAAAAAAACCCAGCATCAGTGAAGCTTCAAGGAAAAATTATAGTGCGAAGGTTATTTTGTGAATGAATAAATAAAAATAAAAGCCTTCGTTATAAGTTTTCTATTCAAATGTGTTACTTCATCATCATTTATTTCATTTAATTTGTTATTTACTTTTTAATTTGACATTTGTGATTGTGGCCACAAGATTTAGTAAATCTAAATTACGTGATACCTAAGGTAGTGGTTCTCAACTTGTTTTGCCTCAGGATCCGCCAAGTATCACAAAAGGGTCCCAAAACTTCTAGGGAAAATTCTTGATAAAAATCCAAAAAGATTTACCAGGAAGGTTTTTTTTTCTTTTTTAAATTCATTCATTTTTCAAATCTTGAAAAGACTGCTGAAAGTTTCTGTGAAAGGTCTTGATAACAGTCAAATAACGATCTTAAAAAGCCCTTAATACCTTGTTAGATTTCCGTAGATTTACAAGAAGCTGCAGGGATTACCAAAATTTTCTGGTCCAAAAGTGACAAAAAAAAAGGTTTCTTCACTTTTTGATCAAATAACCTTAAACCTATTTTACTGCTCTTACCCTGTGTTTCAATGATATTTATTTATGGCTACTTATTATTTCTATGAAGCGGGATTGTGTTGAGCTGCTAAACATCTGAATTTCCCCTCAGGGATCAATAAAGCAACTACCTATCTTAAATTTGGCAAAGTTTACAGGCAAAACTCCTTTAAGATTTGGGGCAAGTTCAAAATAAATAATCTTGAATTAATCAGGAAAAAACGTTTGCACTTTTTGTGGGGTTGCCTTTCTGGTGTCAAAAACTTAAAACAATGGAACAATTGGTTAGTTCATACAGGACACGGTAGTCATAAGCCCAGCCATGATCAGCTGAAAGCCAGCTGATCCCAGTTATCGCATCCCAGTTTCCACAGCCAGTCACAGCTCTTTCTCTCAACACAGTCCACTGGAGTTCTCACTTATCCCTGCTTGCATTAATGCTGATGCACCACACTGCTAGTGCCAAAGCTTGACCTCCTCCACCCCAGCCTCCTCCTTTATAGCATAAAGCTTGTTGCAACCTTATAATCAGATTCATGCTACCATGGATTAATTGCTTTTGAACTCATTTTACTGTAATCAATGCACATTGTCATAAATTCATCTATCTGTATGGGGGTCTCTTGCTAAGTAAAAGCATGCTACTTGACTAACCCAGGGAGCATCCCTCTCCACCAAGTAAAACTGCTTTTTCATTTTGCAATAAAAAATGCTTAAATGTATGTCAAGAGTGTTTTTGAATGAACTGTTAGATTAATGATTTAGTTTGCATTCACAGGTGTACAGCTGCATAGCAGTAACATGTAACTACTTTTATCAATAAAGACATAAAATCATTATCATCTTTGGGATTAATTTATTACATCTGTCACTTTCCAGCATATACAGTACTGGATCTGATAAAATAAAAAAGAATCAACAACATAGCAGTCTGTGATATGGAGAATTAACAAGGAAACAACTCTAAGGGATTCTCTTTACAAATAACATGACTTTAATTTAACAACACTGACCTTAAATGTGGACATTTTAGCTTCCATTTATCAGAAGTCCAATCAGAGGCTAGGTGGTGAAACACATCAAAATGTGTTTTTAAGATCTTCCTGACCATAAAGGTATCCTAATTATTCAAAGAGGGCATCTTTGAGTTTTATTTTTCTATGACAAGTGCACCTCTAACAAAATCTTCTTTTGGATCTCCCATTTTTTTTAAACATAGCAGTTGGCGTGTTTTTAAAAGCCATGGTTGGTATTTAAAAAAAAAAAAAAAAACAATGTTTATTGAGTTATAAATGACAAATAATTATCATTAGTCTCACTCTTTTCTGCGCATCCATACTGTGTGAGCTTTTAAATTTACCACTTCTATACAACATTAAAGTGATACATGAAGCTCAGCTCTACACTAATCAGATTACATAGATCTGTTTTGTAACATCTTTATACATTAATAACAAAAAAGGAAAGTATAAAATGAACTATACATATGTATAAAAACTACAGTTAAGTACATTTGAGTGCATACAAACATTGATCCAAGAGCTGCTTGTTACACTAGTCTTTACAGATAAAAGTTTACAGTTCATATACACGGTATTTGTTGGAATAGGAAGCAACAGAGTAAAGAGGAGGATATGCTCTACTCAGATGATGGCATCATCGGTATTCTTTGGAAGTATGCCATTATAAAATAACACTATAACGTGCCTTAAATACAGTATTGGCACTTTGAAAGTATCTTTTGAAACTGCTTATAAGTACCAGGCTGTTTACTACTTGATAAGATAATTACTTAACAAATAAATGTTTAATATAGAAGCCCTAAACAGATATGTATCTAAACCATTGTTTTACTGTTTCTCCTTTCCAGTTGTTTTTGAGAGCTTGACTTATTCATGTTATCTCCAGCTAATAAAGCTGGTTTTGCCATCATCATGTGTCAATTCCTCAAGAAAACAAGATGCTTTATCAAAGCAAACTTGCATTTTGATACTAGGATAAGAAGAAATAAGTTACGTTTTCCAGTAAATAAACTATATTTCCTTGTTATTATGGGAAACTGAGCTGGCTTCTGTTTCTTAAATCTAATAAATACAGCTGTAACAGTGTTTAGATGGACCTCTGGTATAAAGATGGAATATAAAATCAGTCATTTACAGGACATTATCTTAATCATATTGACAGATGGGTTAAGCACCATGTAACAAGCAGAGCAGCAGCTGATTAATTCACTGACCAATGAATTGATCCGTTAATTAGAAGAGACCACCATGTCCAGTTCTTTGACTCCCTCCTGGCTCGATGTGAGGCCGCAGCTGCCTGAGAGGGGACCGTCCGAGTAATGGCTGCCTGACCTGGGCACTGCAGCAGGGGAAGGGGGGGCCTGGGCCAATCCAGGCTTCTTAGGAGGGATAGGGGGAGGGTTGCCCCTCTCTGCCCGGGCGATTGTGGGTGACCTGATCCCCTGTGGGAGTGCTCCTGCAGCTCTCCCGATGATGGGAGATAGGGGTGCTGCCAGGCTGCGGTAGTCCGTACCGAAGGGGGAATTGTTCTGTGCTGCTAGTTTCGGTGCGATGCTCTGCTGAGCCGTGGTGAAGCGAGACAAGACTTGAGTAACCGTGCTCCTGGCCATCTGCTTCACCGGGCTGGCCTCTGGGGAGGTGTTGGACACTGGGGGGGTGTCCTTTGGGGAGAGGGGGGGCTGTGCAGCCTGTGGCTGAGGCTCAGGGTCAACAGTGCCCTGGAACTTATGGCGAGCAGCATGGAAGCGCTGGTTTATCCCAGCCTGGTAGGGAGACTGGTAGCCACCAGGGCTTGGGCTGCCTTGTGGGCGTTTGGCAAGGACAGGAGAAGCACAGGGAGAGGACGGAGGGTGGGTGGAGGGGGATGTCTGGGTCTGACTTTCGCTCCCGTTCTGTAAACAGATCTTCTCTGAGGTGGTGCCCACACCATGGTGCCCGTTTGTCTCCATCGGGCAGTGGTGACCATTGGTGACTTTTGGCAGCACAGTTTCATGGTTCCCTTCTTCCTCAAAGTCCTCGACCTTGATGGTCTCCTGCTTTCTCAGAGGGACCTTTGTGGCCCACTCCTTTTCTGTCTCCACTGGAGCTTTGACTACTTCAGTGACATTTGTCATCAGATTTGAATCCTGCAGCTTCCTCTTCATCTCCTCTACCTATGCCAAACATAGAGAAAATATTATTCTAAGCAAAGAAAAAAAAATCTGCTAAAATGACAAATTCATTTTATTCTACTGCAGTAAGATTAGTTTGATCTACTTTAGGTGGTTATGGTATGCAGCATGGGCAATGTTTGACACCTGCACAATGTTATTTGTTCACATCAGAGCTGCAAGATTAAAAAAATGTTTTCGCTTCATATAATTTTTCCTGACCTATGGACAAATGGTGTAGTTTTTATCAGACAGTACTATTCATGGGGAGATATGGAATCAAAAACTAAATTTTCATCTCTACAGGAGCACAGCATTTATATTTAAAACTTAAAAATGGATAGATGTGTTGCAATTGTATACATGAGATAAGATCTACCATTTCAAATGACATTCAGGTCATGAAGTTCATTGTCATTGCCATTGTCTTTGTACTGTTGCACTGCGTCTGCAACAGAGTGATTAGATGTATTGATAAACAGCATGAAAGGCACATACACATAGCACCTAGCTCCAACATTTCACATTCCAACCGCCTGCCCCGTTACTACCTCGGATGTCAGATCAGTGTTTGAATAATTTTGTCCCTCCTGTGCATTGTATATATAGCAGATGAGGTGCAACAGGGATGTAAATATCCAACCATCAACTGTCAATATGTAAAGGGCTTTTGACAGTGCAAATAGGAATGAAGAATAGCCCCTGCTGAAGGTTCATTTATGGGGCTTAATGTCCGTACTCTGCATTTTGTTCATCCATATTTCTGAAGCTCCGCCCAAAGCTTACAGACATAAATGAAGCCTTGAAATATCACCAGTAATCGTAAAGGCAGAGCAGCAAAACACAACAAAATTGGTGATCATTACTCAAACTGTCTGAGAAAATGTTGCCAAATATTGTGAGCTGTTAGAAACTTCAAACACATAGATGATGCTAGCTCACCAGGATAGAGAGACAGACAGCTACAACAGAACAGCTGGGTAGAAGACGGACAGAGCAGCAAAGAAGTAGTTGACGTCTGCGTGAGACACACTCCTCTATTTTGTATATAAATCAGTATTTCCCCCAGAATGATGCTGTACTTTGGGGTTAAAGATGGCCATCCACCCTGCCTCTTTCCATCCACCATCATTTTTCTACACTGTTATCCCTTATGGGGTCACGGGGGGCTGAAGCCTATCCCAGCTGTTATTGGATGAGAGGCGGGTAACACCCTGGACAGGTCGCCAGTCATTCACAGGGCTATGGTCAATTTAGAGTCACCGTTTAATAGGGCTGAACGTTTTGCAAAAATAATCTGATTGCGATTTTTTTCCCAAACATTGCCATTGCAATGTAATATGCGATTATTCTTGGGTTAATCTTATGTATTTTTCGACAAATTCAAGCAATAAATAATTCCATACTTTAGACCACGTGTATTGAAAACAATGAAATTACTTCTGAAGCAATTAATCCATAGTAGCATGAAATTAAATATGGGGGTGCAACAAGCTTTAAGCTATAAAGGAGGTGGCTGGGGCGGGGATGTGAGGCTGGCTACCAGCTGATGGCAGCTGGGGTATGACTTTCTTGAAGTAACGCTAGGCTTCATTAGTTTTAGATAGAATGAGCTTACTATTTTTGCTCGTATTGCAAATGTGATGTCATTTGCTTTGCTTAGGGGCATTATCTTTTTTATGTTACTCATTTTGATAATGAAAAACATACATAAAACACAAAAAGGAGGAATTTTGTATACCATTATAAAAAGATGACACTTTACTGTTTGCATAATGTGCATAAAATCTCTGCCACTGCAAAAATGTAATTCATTAAACTGGTATTTTGACACATTTAAAGTTAACTTAACTTCTGCAATTTGAAAATTGCAGCAGGCCATATTGCAGTTTAATCTAATTTGTGATTAATTGCCCAGCCCTACTGTTTAACATAAGGCATATGTCTTTGGTGGTGGGAGGAAGCCAGAGTCCCTGGAGAGAACCCTTACATAGCTACACAGAAAGAACATGCAAACTCTGCGCCGAAAGGCCAAAGAGTGCTAACCCCTGCAGTGCAGCCCAGGGCTGGGGTATCAATCGAAATTTTGATTAAATAACAATATGGCCTACTGCAATTTTCAAATCACAGAAGATGCAATATTTGTTTAACCTAAAATCTGTGACAAATACCAGTTTAACACTTTTTTTCTGCAGCAAAGATGTTCTGCTCTACACATTGGACAAACATTCAAATTTCAGTTTCTTAGAATACTTTGCAAAAAAACTACTTTCCTTATTTTTCTTTTCTCAGTTACAATGAGAATAGCATGAAAATGATCCTTCTCTCTAATACAACAATAAAAATCCAATTTGCAATCCAAATCAAAATAATACAAATTAAATATTTTTTTCTGAATCATTTAGCCCTGGTTTCATCTGTCTCATATTGTGCTGGTCATAAAATAGAATGACTACTTGCTCTCATTTTTTTGAAAATACATGAGGTGAGAAACCCAGAAAATAATTGCAAATTAAATCACAATTGCATTATTTGAAAAAATATTTGCAATTTTCCCAAATCGTTAAGCCCTAGTGCAGCCCTGCCTCTTTCTGTTTATTTAATATTTTGTTTCAGCTTTTCTGACAGTATTCATCCACAGCACCTTGTATAAAAACACCCAAGTCATATCACTTGCCTTTTGAAATGTTTCACTTTATATTGAATGACTGTAGCAGGTGAGGTGTGTTCATGACGGCTAAGTGTTTATGAAATAGTGTATCCCAACCATTATCCTAATGTGCATGTGTATGGGAGGATACTGGCAGCAAGGAGCTGCAGAAAAATGACAGCATATGAAACTTAATTTTTAACATGAGACATCAGTGCATTTAGAGAAGGGATGCACTAGTTGAAGTCTGTCTTACATGAAGATGGTTATACGTTAATTTTGTATTTTGAAAAAGGAAGAAAAAATGGTCAGTAAATATACTTGGGTGGCTTCAAATATATCTGGGTGGCCCACCTAAGTATTGACAGTGTGTGGGAAACACTGTAAAGGGAGCTTAAATGAAAATGCCACGAATAACCAAAGGATGGTCTTGAACTATTGAACATTACTTATGAAAGTTGTAGCATGACATGACATGTTTTAAAGGCAGGTGATGCACTAACTCTGCATTCATGGTAGTGAATCATGACAAACTATCGTGTAGCCCGTGATCAGATGATCAGACCTGTTGTTGAAGCTGACAGCAGTGAGCCTCTTCCTTCTTCAAACGTGAGCGTAGTTGCTCTCTCTCTGTGTCAAACTCAGCCAGCTGCTCCTCCACCCTCGCCTCCATCCTCAGGGCTTTCCTCCTCTCCTCCTCCAGCTCCTTTCTCATGGCCTGACAAGCCTCTTTCTCCTGTAGGATTCCAGAGTGCAAACTATAACCCCTGGCCTGGCATTTGTAACATCAAAAAAAGAAATAAATTGCCTGGCTTGGACTGAACAAGTCTCTACCTTGTCCAGTTTGCGGCTCAGTTCAGTCAACCGGTGACCCTCCTCCAGGGCTCTGGCGCTCGCCCACTTGCACTCCTTGGCCAAAGCGCAGGATAGCTGTTTGTGCTGAGCCCGTTCTTCTTCCAGCTGGTCAGTGATCCGCCGCTGTTCTTTTTCCAGCCGCCTGACCTGGCTCCGCTCAAAGTCCAGCTGCACAGGCAGAGACAAGACAAAAATGTCAGAAGAAGTAAACTTTTAAACTTTTCCTTCAGACTGTCAACTCCTCTCTGATTAATCCAATACATTTTGGACCGACTTGCAGTGCAATCAAAGTTCCTATTAATCAGAGGGTACCTGTTGTTGTAAGCGCTCCCTCTCTTTCTCCAGGATGTAGGTGACATCATCTCCCTCTGCTGTGTCCTCAGCGTGCCTCCTCCTCTCCTCCTCCAGGTCTGCAATGACCTGAAGCAAACACAGTGGGGAGATAGAGAGTCAAGAATGAAACTGCCTCACATGAGTTTGATCTGCTTGGAATCCCAAGCCCATAATAGTTGTTTTGAAATGACATGATTACTACTTTGTAGGCAAAAACGCTGATCGCATTTAAGCCAACAAAAACATAGTTTATCTCATCTAAACTGTTATCATGTTCATCCCGCCTACAGAGGAAAGTAGAGCCTTCACTTTGTTGTTACACAAAGCCTAAAATAATCCAGTGCTCTGTTTACTTCCAAAAGACGCAGTAAAAATAACAATTTGGGTACTATTCCAAATATTTTCAATACCAAACTATCACTTTTAAAATAATTTTTTGAAATCCTTAACTGGTTGCCTCCTTCAGAGAAAATCACTCTCCATAATTCATCTCCAATTCCAACTGTTTTTTCAAAGCAACCAGCTCATGTTTGCCTCCCTAAATTAAAAAGCACACATGGAAACCAACCCTCCTGTGCCTGCTCTCTGCTGCAGCCAGCTGGGCCAACATCTTCTCCTGCATCCTCCTGCAGTGGCTCACCACCAGCTTGAGAACCACCAGAGGGTTGGAGGTGGGGGAGGAACAGCCTGGGTCCTTGGTCTGACCCCCGACAGCCTCGGTGTCCCTCTGCAGAGCCAGGAAGGGGTCGCTGAGGTTGTATCTGCCGTAGCGCTCCTGGATGAACAGCTCTTTACGCTGGGCCTGAGGAGCAGCAGAGAAATATAAGGTTCAATTAATTTGTTGATAGGGGGTGTTAATGAGTGGGACTGCATTATTTATTTATGCTCCCTTGTTTACAGAAAGACTGTAACTTGGCTTCGTATGTGGATCTTCTCTTGGATCACTTCATCTCTTCACTTTTTGGCTTCCCAGAGTCTCAGCTGGTACTGAATGCTGTTTCTGATGCCTTGTAAATGTAAAAACTGAGATCTGTTGCCATGTTAGCAGCATGACTGTAGGGATGTTGATGTTCATTCGCCCAAAATTTTGATCCAAAATAGAATATATCAACAACTACTGAATTCAGCGCCTTTGAAAACCCTCATTTTCTGAAAGGAATTCTAACCAACACGTTTAGTAGTTTAGAGAGATGTTTCAACAATTACTGGGTTGTTATCCATAAGATTTGGTCCACATTTTCATCATATTTCCCAGTATCTTTGATCAGAGGTTCTGACTAGGGTTTTTATAATAGCAGAATTTTAAACTTTAATATGATTTATGTAAAAAATTGAGACCAGTTCCAGTATATTCGCAGCAAAAATAGAAGTCTTAGGCATTCATGTTGGTTGGTTTCTTGTTTTTCTAATCATCAAAAATTGCAGGAAAACTCCCGCTTCAGTACTTGTTGATACTATGATGGAGTATGACTATTCCATTAGTTCCTAACAAATGATCCCAAATGTATTTCAGATTTCACATGAAATATGTGCAAACACTTTTTTTTTAGCATCAATCAGTCAATTAATCAAATTGTTTTAGATTTTCTCATCTGTAACCATCTCCTCAATTTGTGCACATCACATTTCTTGGCAGTCTCTGCGTCTGTAAACTGCTTTTCCTGCTTTTCCACTCAAAATGAACATGTTCTCAAGATGTATTCCTAGCATAGTGATTAGGGATGAACAATTGGGGAAAATAATCTAATGTGCGATTCATTTTTTAAGTTCCTCATCTCATGTATTTTCAAACAACACAAGCAATAAATTATTCTATATTTTAACCAGCACAACAATAACTTGATTAAACAAGGGCGGGACAATATTAAAAATATGTAACTGCATTATTTTGACTCTTACTGCAAATTCGATATAAATTGTTTTATTGAAGGGAATTATCATTTTTATGTTATTCTCATTTTGATTGAGAAAAACTTAAGAAAATAAGGCAAGTAGGATTTTTGAAAACTATTCTACAAAAAGTGACACTTAAATGTCTGCATGATGGGTGGAACATATCTCTGCTGCACAAAAAATGTATTGAACTGGTATTTTAACACATATTGCACCTTACTGAGATTTGAAATTTGTAGTAGGATATATTGTGGTTTAATGTGAATTTTGATGAATTGCCCCACCCTAATACTGATATGTACTTGCTGCACACAGACCTTACACAAACAGATGCAAACACACTTCTCTGTTCATTAACTGTCTTTTCTGGTACAATACCAGTATCAGCAGATATTAGCTTGAAAACTGAACTATCAGTATCGCCAGATATGAAAATTTCTTCTAACATTTACAACTGATATTTTAACTATACAAATCTGTCAATATCAGCTTTAAATATTGGCCTAGTTAAAGGCAGTACCAACAGAACTACGTCAGCTGAAATCTTTCTTTATTCATCATCATTCTGTACACTTTCAGGTGTGTTTTAAGGACTGAAATTTGTTCATCCTCAGACTTTAATTTGTGTGTTTTAAGAACTGAAGTTTAGGTCTGTAATTCATTTCAATATCAATGTCACTATCAGCTAAAATAAATTTGTAAATATCGGCAAATCAGATATCGGTAATATCCAATATCTTGCAACCCTATTTGTCTTCTTCCTATTCGTCATTTTTTCTGGCTTATATGCTGGCAAGAGCAAGATGCCAGATGCCAAAAATGTGCCCAGTGAGATGCTGCAGTAGAGAGAAGCACCTGCCTGAGGTAGGAATACGAGGATAGGTATGATCAGGGACGAACAGATTGGGGGAAAAATTATCATACAAATGAAAAATGTGTGTGTTTTTAATATTAAAAGCATATTGTGTGGGTCTTTTAAGCAGTCTACTCAAAGGGCCTCTAAAACTTCAGGGGCCTGATCCAGCCCCAGAGCCACTAACATCTAAGCATCGAACATTTTGACAGCCTTGACAACAAGCTCACATTGCTGCCTACAGACTGCCAGGACACGAACTGCTTTTTAGACCTAATAGCCATTTTATTGAGCTATGATCAACAGTCTTTGAACTAAGATGATGAAAAAGGAAAAAACATTGCTATTTTAAGATCTTTAAATCCCATAGTGTCCATGTTAGTAAACTAATGTTAGCATTTAGCCTGTGTGAGCACACTGAATCAAACTCTGTGTTGATCTACAGTGATTCATCTCTCTAATTCTGGAGTGGTAAATAAGACAAAAGAAGAAGAGGGACAGGAAATACAGAAATAAAACAAAAACTACCACAGAAAAGGAGGTAGAAGAAGGAAGGAGCAACAGATGGCGTATGTCTGTCTATCTTTAGTAGAACAGCTGCTCCGGACTGGGCCCGGGCCAAGACAGACTTGCTCTCTGTTTGACTCGTGACAAAAGGAAGGATAATAGCAGCAAGGCGTTTCAGGTTGAGCAGATGCCTTTTGGACCTGCCGTGAAAAGGGGATGAAGTGTGTGTGCTGTGTGTGAGGGAGAGAGAGAGAGGGGGAAGATGGGAGCTAAGCAGAGCTGGCAGTGTGTCTTCGTAAGGGTTTCAACAAAAGAGGATCAAGAGATTAGAGAGAACAGTATCCCCTCCAGCAGGGCAAGGACAGAGTTCCTGATGACTGATACCCGGATTACTTCAGAAGTTTAAAGTGTAGTAAAGACTTTAAATGGGCCTGCAGAGAAATATTTAGCCCCAGCGCTCTTTTTACAGAGCGTTGAACTGCTTAGTATGTGTGTCACTGTTACGCAGGTAAATCCAGGTCCCTCCTACACCACACTATTTAAGAGTATGAATGATGATGGCATCAACCAGGTAAGCTTTTCTCTTCCAGCACAGAATCTGACACCTAAGCACAGAGTATCAGCAAATAAAGAATACCTATCTGATGCTATTATTCCTTTTGCTATATTTAAAATCCATGCTCTCTATCGTGTTGGCATTTTTGTCAAGAACACCTTTATGTAAGGGTGCATAAGGCTAGGGATCACTTCAATATGATGAATTCGATACCAATACAGGTATCAGTGGCCCATGATACTGCCTCAGTGCATGCACCAGTCCAGTACCGTTAAACCAACTAACACCTTTAAAAATGATCTTCTTTCAAGGTACAATTAGGGCTCTTCCTAGTAACTTATTAGCCTGTTGATAACTAATAAATTCAGACTTGCTCCCTTGCCTCTTGAAACAGAGTCACAAAGGTTAGTGGTTGAATCTTCCCATACCAAATGATATTTTTCATCAGTAGTTGTTTGAGGCATTTATTAAGAATAGGCACAACAACATGAAGAGATGCTTGGAGATTTCCCCTAATATGCACTCAATTCAGAGTGTGCTTCTGGGAAATATCCATTTAAATGGCCATGAACCCTGACCACCAAACCCTACTCCTCCATTCCAACAAGAATCTGGGCACTAGATGTGAATGTACAAAACATGGGGATAGGGATAAAAGACAAGGTTGCATCAGGACTAATATTTAGGGAAGAAAAAGCCAATACAACTGTATAATTTGAGCACATTTAATGGCCAAACATCATCCAAAACCATTTCGCAGCATATTTAACTGTTATTTGAAACAGCTTATCAAATCATCTGGCACAAAACTGACAACTGTTAAGTTTAGCACTTTCAATGTGCATTAAACTACAGGTAAATGACTCTGGCTAATGTTAGCAGTGCTAACACCACCAGCCTTCAGTCACTTGGGAGCTTACACCCATGCAGATGTGCTGAATGTGATTACACATTCTCACAGTTTAAATGCACTGCTCCTGCATGGTTCCACCTGTCCACTGAGCTGGTTTAGATCTGGGCAGTAGAGTGGGGAGAGCAGATTCATTAACCAGAACTACAACCCTGAATAGTAAGTAGCAGGTGGGCCTTAGACACAAGATTAAGCCAGCATTGTTGGACTACATTAATCAAAATATTAATGATCAGTTTAACCAACAAAGAATTCTGGCATAAAGAGTGATAACATCAAATCTTCAGGTGACTAATCACACAGATCTCTAATCATAAATATCTCTCAGTAATCTCTTGGTCCAATTAAAACCAAAACTAGCTTGTCTGGTGCAGACTGCCATAAGGGTTGTAGGGAGGACTGAAAACTTTTCCCTACAGTCTGAACAGTCTGTTCTAAGGCAGGTACAGCAAGCTTTGTCTGATCCCTCTCACATCCTCTACCCTGAGTATGAAATTTACCATTTGGTAGGCGATGCAGAATTCCCAAATTTAAACTGAACCGCTTTAAAAAACGTGTTTGTGCCCACCTCAGTCATGGTTTTGAATTATGTGTCCTTAAGATGTAGCCAGATTGTGCAATAATGTCATGGTGTTATCTCTTTACCAGATTTTATTTTGCCGTAATTTTTTCTTTGTCATTGTTATTTATTGCTAGCATTTTTCTTTTTAACTATTTCTATGAGAGTCTTGTGCAATATGTGTGGGTTATGTGGTTGCATTGTTTTATTCTAATTTGCAGCTTCATCTGTGCATCTCTTGCATTCCAAGACAAATTACCTTAAGGGGAAAATAAAGTGTATCTTATCATATTGTAAATATGTTATTCCTTGGCAAGTCAGCTTTTTTCAGGTAAATAAACATGTCGTTGTGAGTGTGATGTTAGTCAATCATGGCAAAAACAATATTTTTCCAGCATCATTATCTTTATTTCATTATTATCATTATTATTATCATTAATATTATTATTATCAATATTATTAAATCAGTGCATGGATGGAATTTAAGCCATAATGTGCGTTTAAGTATCAGAATAAATTAGAGTAAGTACAATAAAATCATGCCAAGTAACTGACTGGCATGATTGCTGATTGACCAATAATACTGGGGAAATAATTCACAAATAACATCTTTTGACAAATAATGCTTGCAAAGTAAAAAAACTGCTACAGTTAGAAATACTCACCAGGAGTAGTATATTGTTATATCACGACATTTTACCAACATCACATTGGTAGTTAAAAGCTTAAAAAGTAAATTATTATACTGAAATTTTAATTTCGTCTGATATTTACAGCTGATAATTTAGTCATGCATATTGGCCATACAAATAGTTAAAGTCAGGAGAATTATTCACAACAGTAAAGTATAAACTACATTAAGAGATGGTCATATTTTTATTTGCTGCCCTATGGAGCTCACTGCGTCAGCAGGCTGTTTGTGCCTCTCCCAAAGTTAGATGAGGTTTGGTTTGACTCAAGGTTTAAATTAAATTTTGTCTTTAATGTACATATTATCAAAGTAAATAACTTTCAGGTTTTATTACTGAATGTAAGTATTTGATAAAAGAATACAAACATCATTTGTTGAAGAATCTAATGTTGCTTGTCTTGTTTATTGTCTGTTTCAGAAACTTTCACAATAAGAGAAACTGTTCTAGTACAGGCAACACCTGGTGTTCTTTACAATGTACTATAAAAAGCATGCACATATATGGATATTCAGCTACAATATATTTGGAAATATTAGCATTACAGATATAGGAAAAAGCATCATGCATCCCTAATATTGACAAATGGTGCCTCTTTCTAAACAAAGATAAATTTGTTCAGATATTTGAAGAGGTATCAGACAGAAAAAAGATAATTCATTTTAGATGATGCAGTCTGCTCCCATTAAAAACTCAACTCTACAAAAAGACACTAGAAAGGCAAATAAAGACATTCTTCTTGGTAAATTGACTAAGACAGAATCAGATACCATTGATCAATGGTGACACCACAGATCAGAGACTCTCTGATTGTCTTCACCAACATTGGCTCATCAGACACAAAGACAGGCGGGCAGGGCTGCGAGGCTTTGCTGCTGTTATTTGATCTAGTCCACTGAGGACGCTGTGAAGGCGGATCAAACAGAATGAAGGGGTGAAACAGGAAAACACGAAGTGCCCAGGAGGATTCAAAAATGCCTCTCAAATGTGACCGCACATCACCCTGGCAAGCTTCATGTGCAATGTGGAATATTTTATAAATGTGGAACATGGTCTCTTTTGTTTGGGCTGTTTACACAATGCTGATTCACATCAAAACAACACTTTTCTACCAAAGATATTTTTGGATGTATACTTTTGATTGCAACAAATGGATTAGCTAAACTGTCCATTTTCTAAGAGTTGGGTCTTTCTTTCTGAAGTGTAGGGTTTATAGAGAAAGCTTCAAAGCTAAACGTGCTGACATACTTGGCCTGCAGCCTATCCTTGTTCCCGTCAATGACTGTCTGTTCTGATGTGTCAATTTACAGTCAAAGATAAAACCAGCTTGAATCAGGCTTGCCTCTTATACCAACTTTGCTTGAGGATATATACTCAGTCTGACTTTCATCCCTGTGGCAGCTGCATTAAATCCTTTGTGAGCAAAAACTTAATTTGGAGGCTTTTTATCATTAAACGAAAAAAAATGGAATGCACAGAGGGGACACAAACCTTTTGGTGTGCGTTTTTAATGTTTCAAAGTAGTTTTTCATCTACCTTCTTGAGTGAATAATCAGGCCGTACATTTTTCTAATTCTAAGGACTTGTATCAAACAAAGCTTCCCTCATAGAAACAGACTTTCTTTTTCTCAGCTCGCCCTGCAGCCCTTCAATGCACACACAGACGTGCTCTTCCAAAACACAAAGGGAGGCTGTTTTCCTCTACATCCGTCCTCCACCGCTGCACAGCGGGAGGAGGAAGTGAAAAGAGGGATTACAGGAAACACATTTCTTACATGACTTAATACTAAGCACCTCAATCTACTATTCATTACATCATGCTGTAAATGCACAATGCCCTTAAACATTCAGAGCATGTCTGCTATGCATCAGTCTACCTCTGTTCTCCATGCTTCTGGCTGTTGGCTACACTTCTTGGCGCCCTGCGAGCTTCTGCTCGGGAACTCGTCTTTGTGCCATGCCTGTATTGGGTCCGATCCAGCTTATCTTTTGCTGACACATGCCTGGCTCCTTCAGTCATGCATTATTGGTGACAAAATCTGTATAAAATAGCAAAAAAAATTATATTTGAACTTTTTACCCCTGTGTCCTATACATTTCAGAGTTGCTTATGCAGATTACTACACAGCCTGAAATACTCCTGCATGCTTTTCCTTGCAGAGCAAGAAGAAATGCATCTATCACATTCACATGATAGGGGATGAATGAATGAAATGCATTCAGTTGTGCCAAAAGCAGCTCCATTTTATCTGTATTTTACTAAAACTGAAGTTTGTCCTTTAATAAGCCCAAACTTTCACACCATGTGAACTCAACAGCTAATTAAAAGGCCCATTTTCATACTTGACTCCCCTTTTAAACTCAAAGTACAGACTTTTATTCTTTTCCAAAGGGACTACTGGATCACTGCAGGGCTTCTTGTGCCAAATCAGCGCCTTGCCAGAGACTCACTTCCTTTTGAAAGCCGCAACGTGAGCAGCTGCAGAAGTGAGTCACGAGTGGAAAAATGCAGCGGATGGTTAGAATGCCGCTGATAGTTCTGCATAATTAAATATAGAAGACCATAGAAAAACCACAACATTTATCTCACATCCTGGACTTATTTATATCCTGTGTAAAAACAGTGGATGAAAATAACACAGATAGAGTGGAACCTACTTATGATAACTTGCTAAAACCAAAGGAAAGAAAGCAGTGATATTATATTACCATGGTGATTTGTGGCAGAGCCAAACATTTCCTGCATGACACTTTGTTTAGAAGTGACACGTCAGTTCAGAACAACATGAGCAGGACTGGGCCTACTTCTCTAATTACAGCCCACTAGTTCTGCTTCCAGGCGTCTGACTGCACGAGACATGAGAAGATTTAGATCAGGCA
The DNA here is from genome assembly GCF_018320785.1 of Cheilinus undulatus. Taxonomy (NCBI): domain Eukaryota; kingdom Metazoa; phylum Chordata; class Actinopteri; order Labriformes; family Labridae; genus Cheilinus; species Cheilinus undulatus. Next base: position 39,860,404 of record NC_054867.1, on the reverse strand, counting down.
TCCTAACTCTGGACTCCTGCTGCTTTTAACATTGATCCACCTACTTTTATCAGGCCGCTTCTTACTTTGAGCTACACAAAACACTCATATGTGCATAAAGATGATCTTTGGAGTGACCCATCTAAGAAAATCTAGGCTGTGAACTTTGTTTTCTTTATTAAATCCTTTAAAAGCTTGCTTTGTTGCTTCCCCCTGTTCTGCTTTTAATTTAAGCCCATCTTACCTTTTCTCTTTAATTTGCACAGCTGCACAGTTTTACCCCGTAGCATTTTCCAAGTTGATTTTAATAGTTATTTAATAGTTTTGTACTTTTCCAATAATAAAGACAATGATGGTGCATTTTTACACCAGCATCACTGAGTCTACCCTCACCCCCTCCATCGTGGTTTCGTAAGCTGTTGCCAACGCCAAGAACCACATCAGGCTGCAGCTTTTCACCCGCCCTGCAGACCCTGCAGCAACCCTGCAGGACCCTGAGGTATCCAGGTAAGATCCAAGCTGACCCCGCTCACCTCAGACACAGACTCTTTGAAACTCTCCCCTCTGGCGAGAGGCTGCTGCCTATCAAGGAAAAAAACATCACACCTCAAGAACAGTTTCTAACCCCCTGCTGTCAGCCTCATTAGTAACGCCTTTGCCCTATCCTGACTCCCCACATGACACAGACCCTCATCCAGCCCTAGTCGGCTAGCATTTCATTAATCTTAAGCCTCTCAGTCAGGCATACAGGTATGTGTTATATTATTACACGCTGTAATCACTGTTTACACCAATGGCTCTCAACTCATGAAGCCACAAGACCTACCATCACTTCCTTAATGAGAAACTAGAACCCACCTTTCTTAAATTATTCACCCACTCAAATTAATTCAGTGTTAAATAAACCTCAAATGGAACAAAATCTGACTGGACAAAGAGGCCTGACAAATCACACACTTTGAAAAGAAGCCCTAAGAGGATATCCTTTTTTTTTTTTTTTTTTTTTACTGTTTTCATTGAAAAACATCTTTTATCCCAAGAACATTAGATAAATAGCTTTCGAACTATAAAAAACAACACAATTTAATCTTAATCAAGGGAGAAGAATCAAATTAAATGATGCATGATGGCTAATGGCATGGGCCTCCAATTTTTCATTTTTTAAAACTGAGGGCCACATACAGAAAACTAGAAAAGCACTCTGAGAGTGCAGACCTCCGCCATCAGCCCTATCTCCCAATAGTAAAGAATTCTTTTAAAAATTCCTGGATCCAGATGGTGATCTGGATCACTCCCAAAATCTAATCAGTTCTTGCTTATGCCATTTCTGACATTTCCTAAAAAAATGTCATCAAAATCCGTCCATAACTTTTTGAGTTATGTTGCTGACAAACAAACTAACAAACCCTGCTGATCACACAACCTCCTTAGCAGCGGTAATTATAAGAATTACCATTTTAGGCCAGTTTTATATTCCTCACCTTTGGTGTAATTTAATATCCATACAGAAAGAAGCAGCCTCTCAACTTTCCATTGAAAGCTGACAAGGCAGAAAGCCAATTATTAAGGATTTCAGGATAGCCAATCAGACTCAAGCGAGGCCTGGTCAGCACTGGTTACCATTGGATTTGCCCCTAATCAGGGCAAGAGTAGGGATGCACTATATTGGGATTTTGACAATATCCGTATGCCAACAGTTAGAATCATTTAGCTGATACTTGTATCACTACCAATGTATAAGTGCACAAAGAACAAGTGCTCAACAAAGAAGTCCCTAAAAGTTAAATCCTCACTTCGCCTCCACAGGTCAACCGTGCCGATCAGGTTCAGTTAGCCTCATCACACCTCCAGTAGGCTGAACAGTGATCTCCAGCATCCCAGAGCAGAAACCCTCAAAGCTAGCTCTCACTGACCATGCCAACACGGAGACATTCTCTGTCTTACCTACCCTAACACATGGCCATTGCAGCCCAAACAGCACTGCCACCTTCAACAGACCCAGGCTTAACAAGAGGGCAGGGGAAGCGGAGCTAGGGTGAGGTGCCCTGACTCACCCTGGCTGAACTAGGCTGACGTTCCCTTCTACCTACCCTAGCATGACTCATAACTACAGCTAAAGACTATTCCTGTCACTGACATGACACATGAAACTGCAACTGGTACACAAGACGAAAAAATAAAGTTTAGACCTAAGACTTCTGTCCTTAAAACACACAGAAAGTTTAAGGATGACCAAAAAACAAACTCCAGTCCTAAAAGAAAAACACTTAAATGGAATGAGGATGGACAAAGACGTAAAGGAGGATGCAGGTCTGCTGGCCTGAAGAGAAGTGAGACACTGAAAGCTCATCTCTGCATTCAGACTAAAAACAAGAGCAAACTGCACAAAGTCGCCAGATTTTACAGGAGTGTTGGTATTTGAAGATGACGTGCAATATTCTTTGTTGAGACAAATCACCATGATTCATGCTATTTGCTGCCGTAACATTTGTTCGTATATTTTCATCAAAATGTTTGTTTACAGGACTGAGACAGCAGCACCACTCAGTGTGGAATCTAAAACATGCAATGCAGTCAAGCAGAAGCTTTTGTTCTAATGTAGGTAAAATGTCATTTTATTTTTAGAGTTTAGGCCTGCAAGTGGGTCTTGGGGCTTCACTACATCAATTTTTGTTACAACTTTAAGTCCTAATCAAAGCTAAGAAACCCTGGTTTGCACTAATTGCAGTGAGTAATTGTATACTTTAATTCAACCTTATTATGCATATACCAGCACACCGCAGCTCCTTCATAGCACCTTTAGCTATTCTTTTTTTTTTTACCTGGGGTCCTTGACAGTCAGTGCTGCTTTTTAATTGGCCTTCGCATCTGTACTCTTCCTTTGTGTTCATTATTTTGCTCCAGAACAACACTGAACCCAATTCTATGTTTTTGTGAATGTACTCAGCTGAAAACCTTGATTCTGACTGTTACATCTGTGTAGTTTCTATGTCTGTCAGGACCTAACTAAGAGACTACAGTCACTCAAGAAAACTGCAGAGCTTAAAGAATGCTTACATGCTTACACAGACTGCTTACATGCTGATGCATGCAGGTTTAATGTTTACTACAACCACCCTCTCAGTTTAGAGTGTAAACATGCAAACGCTGGATAATTAGCTCTGCATACGGAGTGTGTGTGTGTGAGCTTAACTACTGAAGTACTGGAAAGATGACATTTTATGGAGATTTACAACATCTATAGGAGTCATCTTTCAGCAAAAAATACTGTTAATTATTTCAACTTGTTTTTTTGATTCAAGGCTGGCAGACAAACACTGCTGTCCATGGAGTCATGCAGTGAGAACTGTGTTGTTTTACTGATAACAATCTTTTTTCATGTGAGGGCGAGACCCTAGATTCCACATCGCCAATTCCTTAACAGCAGAATAGCAGAGAGGTATGAAGTCATTTCTTAACACTGGAAAAAAAAAACATCCTGCAGATTTCAGATCATTCACATCAGATTTTTCTCACCCCTATAATTAATATCCAGCAGGTCACCACTTAAAAACCCAGCTAAAGCTTTGAAAGCGTTCACACAGATCCACTCACAGACCTGAATGGGTTAACAGTCTGTGGCATGAAAGAAGCACAGCCATATTCCCCTAAAGCTCCAGTTAAGGCTAATGTTTATTTGTTCACTCCTACTCTCGTTCACATTGAGTCATCGGGCACCGAGCATGCTGTAAGTCTTCTTGCCTTAGATGGCCAGATCCCAGGAGAACTGTAGGAATGTGGTCTAGACACAACACATGAACATTCAGGCATAGGCTCAGAGACGGCTGCCCTCTAGGTCGCTGGCTGCCTCTCCGGTTTGTTCTTTCAATGGTGCATTTTACACCAGGAAAGTGAAAGCATTCCAAGAGAAGAAACGGCTGTAAAAATCACAGTTTAATAGTCAGAATACAGCCTGCAGTTTGTGTGAATATTTCAGAGAAGTGCTGTCATCTTGTGCAAAAATGCTCCATTTTTAAGTCTTTACCCACTGCCTTTTTTAAGTTTATAGTTTATGAATGATGTCTCATAGACAGTGTTCCCTAAATTATTTAGAGCTGTTTTAAATCAGAGCCAAACATCCTTCAGGCTATGAAGCTTTGAGTATCTGGGCCTGTAGGACACAGCACAGCGAAGGACACAGTGTGGGAAAATAGCCTGAAAATCCTTTAATTAAAAGTCAGCATTAACCCCACCAAAGTAAGACTCTAAGGTGAGAGTTAGCTGAACTTTTTCTTACTCTGAGTGTGAGGTAGTGTAATCTATGCTGAGGGAATTCTAGCTTGGTTTATTTTCTAGTTTACCAGAGGTGCATTATTCATTTAAACTTTTGAAAAGGTTTTGAAAAGACTTACTAACAAACAATGCTTCAAAAAAGCAGTGACATACAGTAGTTTGCTCTAAGCAAAGTTAGACAATCCAGAGGAATGTGAGCTTGATAAAACAGAGGGCTTTGTCTGCATAAAGAGAGGTTTTTTTTACAGGAAATGACTTGGATCAAATCTATCCTTCTATTGCTGATTTGTATCTTATCATTTTGTTGCCGGATCCTTGTCTAGTAGAGGTTGAATAAAACCACAACTGAATGCATGACGGATACGTAACAGGTGACCACAGCACTATATACTTAATAACAACATGATTTAGCAGGAATCCATCAATTCTTCTTCCACTTTTTAGCAACTTCATCTCATGCAGGCTTGAAATGTGACTGTTGTAAGTCATTAGGTTATTCCTTGATAGAGAACTGTCAGAAACAGAAACAAGCACTGCTGCAAAATCTGTTTTCCTGCTTTCTGGTACTTTTGTTTTTCCACATTAAGAAATACAACTTCTGCTGATGTCTCTCTGGGTTAATATAGATAACAAGCCCTCCACATGAACAGAAAAAGAATCTGTAGTTTTATGCCACACTGGTGTTTTGACAGCTTTCTTTGAACAGTTTGATAAAATGCTTCTACATCTTAAAATGCACTGGTTTAATAGCCACTTTGCAAGCCTGAATGGAGCGAGTGAGTGATTTCAAAAGATAGACAGTCTGCCAAAAAGCACTCTCAAAGTTCTACTCCTGTTGTCAGCTCTATTAAAATGTACCTTTAGGGCATCGATGACCAGGTCGCGGGCCTCCAGCTCTCCCTCCAGGATGCTGAAGAGCATCAGCAACTCTGGCTTGGTCAAACTCTCCATGTTCAGCTTGGACTGTGAGAGAGATAAAACAGAGAAATTCGAATTGAAAAATAAGAACCTAAATCATGAAAAGTGTGTTCCCAGTCTACTAGCTCAGTCATTTTATTCTAACTTGAAACAAAACTTTGTAGTTTCCAATTCCCATAAATCAGACATCCTGATCGACCTCTGATCTATCTGATCCAGCTCACAGATTTATGAGCTTTATGCAGATGTGTGCTTATTATTTTGGGAGGGAGACATAAATGTAGGGACACTTTTTTTCCTGCTGTTTGAAAAGAAACCAGACAGGTTTTCCAGCGGCAGTCAGAGCTCAGAGGTGCTTCTTTGAAGCTGTCCAACTAGGACGTATATATTAAGTAAAATTCAGAGCATGTTGTTCAACTTTTGTGAAAAAAAAGAAACAGGTAGTTGTCACTTCAACAGTGCTGTCTTGACTTGAGTATTTTTGCTCAATGAGAGGTAAGATGATATAAAAAAGGAGAGAATTACACTAAAGTCAAGCTTGCTTGTTCTTTTTATTGATTTGTGACATCATAGCATGGCTGATTTCATCAAAGACGGTTGTTAAAAAAATTATATGGAAGGGATTTTAATGGACTGAATTTACACTTGTATTTAAAAACAGGTCTAATACAAAAACCTGCTTTGCTTTTAGAACTGCATGGCAGCACCTGTGTCCGATCAGACTTGAAGGACATTGTGGCTCTCTCTGATGCTGTTTCCTCCCGTCTAGATCTTTGTTTTTGTTGTTCTTACTCTCGGATTTTCACTGCTTTAGACAGAAGCGTCTGCTAAATGGCATTGCAAGCTTGTACTATTATTTTTAGATACCTGTGATTTATTCAACCAGGAAAAAACCTCACTGAGATTAAACATCTCTTTAAAGAGTGTCCTAGCCAAGACAGGAAACAGTTAACAGTGTCAGACACACAACAAGCAGTCACACACAGAAAATACAAGATAATCAATAAAAATGCATTTAAGGGACACACAATAACACATTTAAGCAGAAATATTTGCCTAAATCGACCACATCAGCAAATTAATAATACTAAAGCATCTGCACTGAGATATATCTGCCTCTGACTTCCTCTTAACCCTTTAAGGTACACAGAACCATATATGGTCACTTCCGTAGACTTCCTTCAACTCTCTGTGATACAGTAGAACCAGAATGATATTCATCAGTCAACATCATGAAGTGACATCACACCAGCCGACCAATCAGCAGTGGCCTACAGCATCTCAAACTTCCTGTTTCCTCCAGAACTTGAGAAATGCAGCTTTACATCTGATTTGGTCTCTAACAAATGTCCCTAACATCCTAACTAACCATGAGCGGTGGATGACACTCACACATAATCAAGGTGGAGTGTAGTGCTAAATGTCATGATAGGTTTTGTTTGTGTAGGATTTCTAGCATCTACTGAAATTTTAGCATGAAAAATGGAGGAATCATGTTTTGACATGCACCCTTTCAGGGATGTAAAATGTTAACTATATTAAGACATATGGCCATTTCATCTAGCAACCATACTGAGGGTGTTTTATTGACATAAAACCTATCATAATGTAGGATGATAGTACTCTATAGTGAAGCTGGATTTAGAACATTAAATAGTAATCCAGTGGTAAATTTTACTAATTTATCAGATCTTCATTAAAAGGGTAACTGGAGTCCAGACATTTTATTAAACTATGTCATTTTCAAGATAAAAATAGTAAAATAGGTGTGACTTTTGGACAGTTTTATAACCTTTTAACAGTTTTATTATACTTATTTGGTTTGTATCAGTATATATTTTTACTGTGAACCTAATTATTGAAATTTAATATTTTTGTTGTTTATTAGTTTTATAATGGAATTATAAAGAAAAAATAAATGGTATAATAGTGAAATCTATGTGATTTTAGTCATTTAACAACACTGACAGTTTTATCAAACTTAAACGGCATAAATTAGTTCTTATTTTTATTGTGAGCCTCATCACTGCTAAAATTCACTTATTAATTCAATAGTGTGGTTATTTTAGGCCTCCTGTTGGATTAAGATGAAACTGAAGGTACCACCATTACTTATACTGTATTCTGTAGCTTGTCAAGGCTTGCCTCTAAAACTAGTCAGAAAGACAACCCCACCATGTCTTGTAAAGTGAATATTTTGTGTTTAAATAACTTTTTAACGTGCAAATAAAAGCTTATTAGTTTCTATCTGAGTTTGTTTTATGTGTTTATTGTCCATTATTAATATTTTAATATGCATACACTCTAAATACATACTGTAAGTGACAAAAGAAAATAAGTCATAGTATATCCATTAATAATATTCTAGGATTATTTAAATGAGTGCCTCATAAAGGGTTAAAAGCATCCAATGAGAGCAGATTTAAAAGTTTCAGGTCTTTGCAATCTGTTCTGAGTGAAGGGACAAGCAAACTTTAACACCTCTTTTCAGGGTTCAGATCTGACTTTTGGAATAGAAAACATCCTGAGACTGAAGATTCTTAGTTCCTGTGCTCTTCTGACTGATGTAGGTCAGAAGATATGAAGGAAGTGGCCTGAAATAGCCTTGTAGATAAAGATATGCCAGTGTTTCAGTCTGTGCAACAGTCATGCAAGCTCTGGGACGATGCATGCATGTGCAAAATGTCACCATAGTCCAGCACAGGCATAAAAGTGGCAGCATCCAGTCTCTTTGTGGACCGAAAAGAAAGATTGGAGTATTATACGTCAGCTGGGAGGGTTCTGGGTCTGGGGTGGATCCTGAGCCATACATGATGGTGTCATCAGCATATGAATGAATTTTACAGTCTAATCAGAATGACTGGTTGTTTTGGAGCCACTCATGAGTCAATTTCTAAATCAGATGGGTTTATATAGTCCCATGTGACATAACATTATGCAGTGTAGTGAGAAGCAGGCCAGTAGTTTTTCTTCAATCCTTTAACAAACTTACAAAAACAAAAGTATTTAAAAAATATTTTAAATAATAAGACACTCAGCTTTCAGCACCCAATTGTTCTGTCATCTGCCTTACAGCTGTGTACATGATCAGTCTGCTTTCAGTGATAATCATGCCTGTTGAAAATAATAATATCGAATGACTTTGTTTTGTATCCCACTGCATGCTCTTGTCAGAATGGGGGCTGCGGTGACAGTTGGGTTTTTTGTGTTGTGGTCTCTTTGTAGTGTCTGTGCACTCTAATCTCACAGCTGTGTTGGTCCTGCTGACAAGCCCCGCGGTGTCCACACCTCAAACATCCAACCGCACTCAGGCCAAGTAAATGTTATGAGGGCTCCTCTTTGAAATCAGATCAAAGCTGTTGATGTTGTAACACTAAGCATCCTTTTCAGATGATAGCCATCATGTGGGACGTGAAGGACACATGTACTCTGCAGTGGCTGACGACTTAATCACAGACAGTTTGAATCAAAAAGAAGCTCTCCCTTTGAAATGTTGCTGCAGCATCTTAAAATGTTGCTTTTTACTGGACTTTGATGCACACCTGAACTAGTGAACAGACCCTGGCTTTGCTCTGGGTGAACTGTGGTCACCACAGCTTTCCACAGCAGGAAGTCTTCAGCGGAGACGGCTGATCTCTGTCAGCGCTGGTTACATAATGAGAGACAGGAGCAACTGGTCTTTTATCATCAGAGCTTGTAGCTTAAATGTTTCCCATGTAACTTCAACAGAATCAGCATAGAGAAACAGGATTATGACATAGTTGGAACAGTGTGGCTTCACTCAAAGGAACAGTCCATGATATTAAACATCAAAGGTTATGATTCTATACAGTAACTTGATTTTAAAACTCTTACATCAGGGGTCATCAACTACATTTGTACAAGGGCCAGCTTTTTCCTAAACAGGCACTTTAGGGGCTGAACTTTAAAATGAACTAAAGACATTTTCATAATAGTCTAATTTACGCATTTTCATATATACATTTTATTTTATTTTAGATGTACAGTACATTTTTTTGGCTCCATCAGTGAGATCAGTACTTATATCGCAGCCAGAGGGCGACTGACATATTTTATCTAAATATTTCTGTGGCTGTCAGGTTGTCTGTTACTTAGTTTGAAGGTAATATGCTGTGTAGTGATAAGCAAAAAACCCAAGCAGGAAAACTGCACTCCAAAAACAACTTAAACTGAAAGTTTTCATAGAAAAGGGCACTTTTTAAAATCAAGAATCAACTGAAAAATACAAATTTTATATTTTCATTTACATAATTTCCATTGCTTAATTTTTATTCTTTTTTTCCCCCATTTTTATATTTTTATTTTTTATTCCCATTTGAATGTTTTTATTTATTCCATTTTAATATTTTTATTTTATTTCTATTTTTCTATTTTTTATCTTTTTTCATTTTTATATTTTTATAGTTTACTCCCGTTGTAATGTTTCTATTCTTTAATTCCATTTTCATATTTTTTATTTTATTCCCATTTCTATATTTTATCTTTTTTTCCATTTTTATTATGCCATATTTTTGTGCCTTATTTTTCTGCCTTATACCCAGTTTAATGTTTTTATTTTTTACTTGACTTTTTTATATTTGTAATCTTTGTTCATATTTTAATGTTTCCATTCATGATTCCCATTTTATTATTACATTTCTTTATACCCAATTTTATATTTTTATTGATTATTCCCATGCTGTCACTACTTCTTGCCTCTTGCCTTTCTGTCATTTTTATTCTTACTTTACACATTTATGCTGCTTGACTTTTGAATCAAAGTCTGTAGAGCAGATTAAGGTGTATCTCGGCAAAAGTAAATCAAGCTCCAACTGCATCATCTAGGTGTGTCGGTCAGAAATTTGAGAAAAGTGTCTAAATATCTAATGTGGAAACCTTCCCAAAAGTCTAGATTTAATCCGACTATTACTATTAATCCACTTTTAACCATCATGTATATGTCCTGATTCATATATTCATTTATTTACCTGTTAGCATGTAATGGGGTCCAAAAACTGCATCTGTGCATCTCTATCTAGAAGACATTAAGAGCAGCCCCTTAAGTAAAAAGGACCCCTTGTATGCATGTGCCTAACTTTTTTTAAATCTGGGGTTACCATCTATACCCGACCTTAGAGAGAGGAATGAGCTGTGACTCAAGTGAACTGCACCTCCAGCCTAATCCCTACAGCAGCGTCCTCTCACAAAGAAGGCCCTCAGACAGACTGTGTTTAAGTTGTGCCTTCCCCAACACTCATGGTGCACTCATGGTCTGTGGCCTAACCACAGGGCTAAAATGCTAATTAAACTACAGCATACACACCTCCCTTGGTCTGGGTTTTACGGGCTTGCTTGCTAATTTCACAGGCGACTGTAATCGCTGTGAGAAGAGTGTGTGTTGTGTTATGAGAGCTGTCTGGCCCAGTGGGGGTTTACATGTGTCATCACGCTTGTTTGGATCATTTTGATACTATTTCTTCTAATCCCCCTCAGTTGGAATCATGAGGGTATACAAACAGCGGTCCGATACCATGGGAAATACAAATATTCCCACACATTCTCATAGCTCCACTTCCGATGACGAAATCCCTGTGTCCATAATCCTTTTATCCCTGTTTGTTTTAATCCTGGGCAGCCATGTGCCTGCTCTGCAACACTGTAAACTCATCACAAACACAGCAGCTTTGACTGCAAACGCAACACTGAGTCAGTCAAAGGAGGCCCAGGCTTGTGAGTGTGACTCTTTATGTGTGCAGGATGAGTGGAAAATGAACATGGGTCATGCCATAGTCTATTAAAATCCACTTTTCAGAGCCGAAGGACTGTTTGTAAGACTATGCAGCTCATAAAGAAGATATACAACCAACATTTTAGTTTATAAGACTGACTTTTTAAGTGTTATTTTTCCAGATGTTTCCTCACAACATCTTCCAGATAGCACTGCAGAAAAAATGGAAGGGAAGAATTAAATTTGTGCATGAATATGTCAAACGCTATGAAGCTGGCCTACAAAATGACATGAAATAAAGGTTAACTGAGGGGAAGAGCAGACTGAGAGGTCTGCTCTGTTTCCTTATGCTAGTAATCAGGATGTCTGACCAGAAGCTGCATGTCTGGATACTAAATTGGATTTGCTTGCCAACCTCATTTTTGTGTAGGTCACCGACCTACTCAGTCGGTTTATAGCCTACTAGTTTTATGCAGTCTGCTTTTAAATTTGATTAAAAATTAGTGAACAAAGTTAACTTTTAACCACTGTTGAATGAGTAAGGCTTTATTTAACATCTGCAGCCTTTGTAGAGGCATTAAATAAGCCGTAGCCTATCTGAGAGATCAAAAGGACCGCAGCGCCTGGAGGAGAGATGTCACTGACTCCTTTCTTCCTCGGTTAAGTTATTTTTTAACGTTTCTTGTGCAGTTACCACATGTTTACGTGTCGTTGAATACAAAAAAAGAAGCACTTTAGCGGTCTCTGCAAGTCTTTGCCGCTTTTTTCAGCACTTTTCTTAGCTTTTCTTTCTATAGAAAAAGTGTAAACACGGTAAAACTCAACAACTTTACGTCTGTAGCGTAACACTGCATTCACAAACACGTTTCCTGTTGGTCTCCTTACCTTCATGTGTCCCTCTGAGGTCTTTGAAAACTCCAGCATTAACTTTTTCTTCTGTCAGGAGATTTGTTTCACTTGATTTGCGTCCTGTGATCCCCAACGCAGCGGAACACCGAACGGCCAAGTAACCGCTCTAACCGACAGACCAGCGGGCCAATCGGCGGACAGGGCTCTGAGCGATAACCAATGAGAAACGAGCTTCTGGAAAGAAGGGCGGGATCAGTGACATCCAACTACTTGGATTTTGGTTGGATTTCTTTGTTTAGTGTTTCTTGAGTGACTGCCTCTACTTGAAGAGTTTCTCACAGTCACGTACAGTAGCCTACGTAACTTTCTGGAGAGTAATAGCTGTACAGTTATTTAGACGTGACGGTTTGTTTTTAGTCTGACATAGGGACGTCATCGTCTTTCTCTACAATGATATGACTACTTTTGCTGTCTTTACTTGTTTTGAGCGTGTACATTCCTTTAAAAGTTGAACAACATTCCTTTAAATTTTGTTTGTAAAGCAGTGATAAAATATAGCTAATGGTCTGCAAATGACAGGATGTCATAGAATAAGTCTAAGTCGAAGGAACTAAAATAACTTACAAGTGTAAAATTAACAAATAATTGCCAAGGATGAAAAAAGGAGAAAAGTGGCAAAATTAGCAGGAAAAAAGGTGTGAAAATTGGGTCCAGAGTGGCTAAATTGGGTCAAAAGTGGCAAAAATAGACCAAAAAGGTCAAAAGGGTTGAAAAAAAAGGGCAAAAAATAGAGAAAAACATTATTTAAAAAGTGGCTTTAACTGGTGAAAGATGTAGACAATGGGAAAAAAAATATCAAAATAGTTTACAAATGGCAACAATGGGTTACAAGGGCAGAAATGGGCAAAAAGTGGCAAAAAAAGCAGAAAAAAAGTGGTTACTAGGTGGCAAAAATGAGTACAAAGTAGAAGGCATGGGTCAGGAGAGGCCATAAGGGGTTTAAAAATTAGCAGAAAATGGTGAAAACTGGTTTTAAAAAATGCCAGGGCAAAAAGTGGCAAAAGGGCTTGAAAGTGGCAACAGTGGGTTTCAACGGCATAAAAGCGCTAAAAATAGGCAACCAATGTCATGAAAAGGGGTAAAGAAGTAGCAAAAATGTTTAAACTTGGCAAAAATGGCCAGAAAAACAGTGGTGAAAAAGGGTGAAAGAGAGGCAAAATGGGTAAAAAGTTCCAAAAATGAGTCAAAACAGGCCAAAAGAGCTAAAGTGAGCAGATATTATTTTTCAAAAACTGTTTTAAAAGGGGCTGTTATTGCAAAAGATGTCAGCAATGGGCAAAAATTGGCAAAATGGGTTAAAAGTGGCACCAACGTAACCTTGGAAAGCAGATGGATACGCCCATTTCCTTTTTTCTCACTGGCAAATAAATCTTGCAAAGCTCCTGTCTGAACCGTTTGGGCCCAGTTAGAAAGTGACAGGACCAATCAGTGTCAAGGGGCAGTACTTTCAGGCGTGGCAGAGTCGTGACGTATGCAAGCAGCAACAAGAGGCCGGTGCAATTATGGCAGAAGAGCTGAGCGTGGATGCTGCTAAAGCGCCAGTTTTATCAGAACTTGTCAACATTTCTTCATCTAAAGAAGGACAAAGAACAGCCGTGAGTTGTTTTCTTTTCAAAAACAACAAAAGGCATGCACTGACATGTCTATAGTCACTATGGTTCGCATTAATCCTTGGTGGCTGCGTAGTGCACCTTGGTCACGGCTACATCAAGCGTTTTATTGCTCTGATTGGCCCATAAAGATGTGACAGACAAAACGTTCATCCAATCACACTCCGAGTTTTTTTCAAAGCTTCTGCCCTTTCCCAAATGCTTAGTATTGAGGGTTTTCCAGATGGATGTGTGAAACACATCCATATTGAAACACATCCATCTGGCGTGTCAGGTTAGCATCAATGAGTTACAAAGAAAAAATGGGTGAAAAGTGACAGAAATGGGTAGAAGGTTGCAAAAAGTGACAAAAATGTGCAGCTTCAGTAGTGAAGAGAAGTTAAAAAAAATTGTTGCAAAAATGGAGATTCAAAATATTTGGGGCCCATACTGGCGCCCCCTAGAGTATGTGGTGCCCCTAGCATTTGCCTATATTACTGATGCCACAGGTCAGCCCTGAGTTTGACCCAGTGAAGGTTGAGACAACATTTCTATCGTAAGGCTTCAACAGCCCCCCTCAGACATCAGGAAGACTGTAATGTTTATTTTCAGCCAATGTAAGACATGGGAAGAGGTGGGGGTCTGAGTTTGCAAAACCAATGAATTATTTAATTAGAAATGAACTTATTAAACTGATGATAATGATAATGGAGTGTCAGTTGTGTCTGTATCAGCAGTGGTGAACATGTGGATGTGTAGTGGAGTGTGTTTAAGAGTGCACTGAGAAAAAAAGTCAAATAAATAAAGTCTTAGGGGCATTTTATGTCACAGAGGCAATGTAAAGTGCATGCATGAGCAGTCCAATGTCAGTGTCCACAGAGGAAAAAGCAACCAAAACCATTCAAGATAAACAGCATGTCGCGGTATAAACCATCTGTTGACCAGTTTTTAGAATAATAACCTGATTATTCATTATTCCAACCAAAGCATGCCTCACACTGATACCTGGATTTGTGGGATTACAGTAATATTGACTGCCATCTGGTGGCACAGCCACTGTACAAGCTTCTGCAGATCTGTAAAAGACATGAGCGTGTGTGCTTTATAAATGTCAGTGAGTTCACCTGGGGAAATCAAAATCTTTTGGGTCTAAACCAGCTTATATGTCAGCCATCTCCAAACTCCAAAAGCACCAAAAGCTTCAGATGAGGAACAGTTGGAGACATTAAGACGACATACTGTGTTTTTCTTTGATTTCAGAGACTTACTTCCCACAACTCCTGCATCTTATTAGAAGCATTCGCAAAAATCACAAATTTCTCTGTGGGGGTCTAACACTTTTGGAGAAGGATACAGCTGTGTTGTTATTTTTGTTGTTGTTGTCAGCTGTGTGAAAAAAAGAGCTCCAGATGCTGTGTGGGAGGAATCAGATGAGGTATTTATTTGTGCGATAGACCTGAAAATATAAGGTTGTCTTTACTGCAAGCTGGAGCCCTTTTTGTAATGTATAATAGCTGCCAGTAGAGGGCAATGCTCACACAACTGAAGGTAAAGTTATCGACAACAATGGCCCATGAAAAGAACAGAAAATGCAGTCTTTAACCCATAATAACCAATGAACAATGCACTTTTAATGTTTGTGGTCACTCTTTCACTAATGCACACAAGATAAGTGACACTTTAGAAAGATACTCTGCAAATCTCACTGCAGAAAAAGAGCCAAGCAAGTGCACTCAATTGCAGCAATAAGGCCTAAAGTCATAAACAGATCCACAGTGTGTCAGCGTTAAATTGGCACAGAACTCACAAATGAGCTTCCTATCAATGACTGTGCAGCATCTCTGTGCCATGTGGTAATCATGTCCCTTATTTCTCCCAGCTATCTTGAGGGTGTACAGAGAGCAAAGTCGGAGAATCTTGGTTCTGATTGGCTGCTGGTGCGGGGAGCCTCCTCAGTCCTAATAGAGAGGCTCTATTTCAGGCTCTTCAATTAAGCTGCTCCGTTCAGCCTGCTGACTGGCATGCTGTGGAAAAATCTGTAAGTCCTTAGAGTCTTTTGTCCTCCGTCCCTGACTACCTTTTTCCAAATCATTTACAATGTATAAGTTGTTCATTTGTTTGGTTAAGTCCTAATAAAAGCAGTTACATCCATGACCTTAAGTTGTACAATTAAGAGGGAGCTTTAGTAAAAGCAAAATTAACACATGATTAAACATTACAAGAGGCACTTGAAACTCTTCCTGAATAAAAGAAAACATTAGAGAAATGTACACATTCATGCACAAGCATTAGTGATGCATTATTGATACATCCAGACATAAATGGTTCAAAGGACTTTCTCATATTTTCTATTGACTGTTATAACTTACATTTATAGATGGATAAGGACTGACACCATACCAGATTTTTATACTTTTTATGACTCGAGTAAAAGTCAAACAGTATTGTACTTGTTCAAATACATGACCTGACTTTGAATCAATCCTTTATATTCAGTCTTGGGTAATTTCTTGATCTCGGTAACAAACAAAAGTAGGCAAACTCCCACACGCTGTCTGATGCTTTCTTCCTTCAACTTTCTTAACTTTTTGCACAAAGCCTTCTTTAATCTTCGGCTGCTTACTTGTTTGTTTTCTTTTTTCATATTTCTTTATTCAGATGTTTTGTATTCTTATATTTCTCCCTGTGGAAAAAAGAAAGTAGGATGGATGGATGGATGGATGGATGGCTGGCTGGCTGGATGGACAGATGGATGGATGGACAGATGGATGGATGGATGGATATATGGATGGACAGATGGACGGATTGATGGATGGATGGACGGACAGATGGACGGATGGGTGGATGGATGGATGGATGGACGGATGTTTGGATGGACAGATGGATGGATGGATGGATGGATGGATGGATGGATGGATGGATGGATGGATTGCTGGACTGGATGGATTGACAGATTGGATGGATGGATTAACGGATGGATGGATGGACAGTCTCTCTTTGTCATTGGATGGATGAACAAATGGATTGACAAATGGATGGATGGATGGATGAATGGATGGATGGATGGATGGATGGATGGATGGATGGATGGATGGATGGATGGATGGATTGATGGATGGAGGGTCTTTCTTTGTCAGCGGACAGTTGGATGGATGGAAGGACTGACTGATGGGTAGACAGGCGGATGTTCCTCCTTCCTCAGGAATTGGATGGATGGATGGATGGATGGATGGATGGATGGATGGATTGCTGGACTGGATGGATTGACAGATTGGATGGATGGATTAACGGATGAATGGATGGATGGATGGACAGTCTCTCTTTGTCATTGGATGGATGAACAAATGGATTGACAAATGGATGGGTGGATGGATAGATGGATGGATAAATGGATGGATGGATGGATGGATGAATGGATGGATGGACCGTCTCTCTTGGTCATCTGATGGATGAACGGATGGATTGACAAAGGGTTGGATGGATGGATGGATGGATGGATGGATGGATGGATGGATGGTCTCTCTTGGTCAGTGGATGGATGGATGGTCTCTTTTTGACGCTGGATGGACGGAAGGATGAACGGAAGGAAGGACGGATGTTCTTCCTCCCTCAGGAGGTGGATGGATGGATGGATGGATGGATGGACAGATGGACAGATGCACATTAAGTCATTATGGTTTCTTCAACAAAATAATTCATATAAAAAATAAATAACCTGCATACAGAAACTCTGCAAACAACAGCAACAAACTTTGTCCAAGACAGAGCTCAAAGTCATTATTTGGTCGCCTCAGCATATTATCTCTTTGTTATTTTCTCTTTGTACTTCTTTATTCTGCACTTCCATCTTCCCCACACTCCCTTTCTTATCTCTGCTGACAAAACAGCTGACTGGAATGTTTTTTTAATTTTCATAAAGCCATTTTTAAAGATATTCTGGATTTCAGTGAGTTTCCAAACAGAACGCTGACATTTACCTCCACACCTAGGGAATGTCATATAAAAAGTACAGTCTGACTTTCAAAACAGCTGCTTGAGATTTAAGAAAAAATCTTCCCCTAAAGGTTATGGTATGCTCAGCTTTGATAAAGACAGCCAGCAGTTTCTGGCATGAAAATGTTTCAAAGTTACCTTAAAAGTGGAAAAGCACATTTAACCCCCACCATGTGAGGCCTGAATCAAGCCTGAATGAGAATACTAGGAAGCTTCGATCTCTTGTAGTACTGCTACATCATTTCCTGCTTAAGTGAAAATATTCTGGATCTCACGGAGAATATTTCATCTCTGTTTCACACCTGGAGCTTTGTCATAGTAGGCAGACATAATGTGGGGATGACACACTGAGGTGGCACCATCAGAGGCGGGATAGAAGGAGAGAGGGAGTAGTAAATATAGCATCAGAGTCTTGGCAGGAGTTGGCGACAATCTAGGACCTAATCTAAGGCAGTTATCAGCATCTGTTGCCTGGCACCCAGTTCTTAGGGGGGTTTTAGTTATTCATCTATTGCTCCATATCTGTCACTTTTCCATCTGATTCCCCGTACAGATGATGCGTTGAAGAGAGTGGGAGGATGTAACCTCTCAGTACCCCTCAGTGAGTCAGTCTGTCAGTGATACTCTCATCTACGTGCTCAGCTCACCTGATTGCATGAGACGCTCTCAGAGAGGGTTAGGGCTGGGAAATTGATTCGTTTTGCTTATGGCCATGTTAAATGTAAATTACCTGAGTGGCTGACCTTGAAGCAGTCCTGATTAGTCATTAGCATATCTCCAGAGTGCTAATGTGTCTTCAGCAGCAGACTGTGACACTGTTACTGATGTATTTGTTTTATAATCGTTTGGCAGCAGCTGGATGTAGGATCCAAACGGCTGCTTTGTTATTCATGAATTCACTTTATAGAAGAACAAGTTGTTCACTTACATGGCATCGATGAAAGGAAAGGATCGAGGCCTATGGACCACACAAAGCATTTATCACAAAACACTATACGCTTACTGACTTTTAACATTTCTTCAAGATGAAAAACTCCCAATCAGCTTTAAGATTATATTAAATAATGATAAACTTCATCCTTCTAAAGTGTGTACCAAATAGAAAGAAACAGCTTTTCACTGATCCACTGCAACAGAAAAATTAAGCTTTTTGAATACAGCACCTTTTGAAAAGACACTTCAAGGGTTTTAATATTATTCATTAATTACTTATTATGTTTTATTTAAACTGTGTACTTATGACCATTGATTCGCTCTGAAGAGCTCAGCGACTTCCAGACTAGTAATGTGATGGTTGCTACCTTTGAAATATCATCTCTGCTGGATATTCCACAGTCAACTTTAAGTGATGTGATTAGAAAGCGGAAGCATTTAGGAACATCAGCAACTTGGCCATTAAGCAGATGGATTCGCCCATTTCTGTGTTTCTTACTGGCGAATCTGTCTTGCAAAGCTCCCATCTGAACAGTTCAGGCTCGGTTAGAAAGTGACAGGACCAATCAGTGACGAGGGGCAGTACTTTCAGGCGTGGTGGAGTCATGACGTAAGCAAGCAGCAACAAGAGGCCGGTGCAATTATGGTGGAAGACATTAGCGTGGATGCTGCTAAAGCACAAGTTTTATCAGAACTTGATGACATTTCATCATTACAAGAAGAACAAAGAACAACATTGACTTGTTTTCTTTTCAAAAACGACAAAGTCGTGTACTGACATGTCTATAGTCGCCATGGTTCACATTATGCAGTTCTACAGCTTACTCCTTCGGTAGGGGTGCAGCTTGGTAGCGCCTACGTCACGTGTTTTGTTGCTCTGATTGACCCATAAAGATGTGACAGACAGAACGTTCATCCAATCACCCTCTGAGTTTTTTTCAAATGCTCTGCTCTTTCTCAGATGCTGTGTATGAGCGTTTTTCCAGACGGATGTGTGAAACAAATCCATCTGGCTTGTCAGGTTAGCCATGTGAAATAGCAGTGCAGGATCGATGACTGCTACAGCACATGGTGCGTAAATGTTGCCAACACTCTGCTGATTCTAAGGGTTCAGAACCTCTCCTGACATTGAAGTAAGCACAAAAACGTCAGCAGGGGCTTGATGAAATGGGTTTCCATGGCTGAGGAGCTGCATCTAAGCCCAACACCAGTAAGTCCAACGCTAAGTATCGGACTGAGTCGTGCAAAGCACACTGACACTGGACTATGCATGGCACAGTAGAAACGTGTTCTGTGGAGGGACTGTTTGGCAGTCAGATGGGTGATCCTGGGCTGGCAGATCGCCTGACTGCACTGTGCCAACTGTGAAGTTTGGTGGAGGAGGGCTAATGATATGGGGCTGTTTTGGGGGGTTTGAGCGAGGCCCCTTATCTCCAGTGAAGGCTGATATTAATTATTATTAATGTTTCAGCATATCAAGACATTTTGGACAATGTTATGCTTCCAACTTTGTAGCAACAGTTTGAGGAAGGCCCTTCTCTATTCCAACATGATTGTGCCCCAGTGCACAGTGATGATTTTTGTGTGGAAGAACTTGACTGGCCCACACAGAGGTTCAGCTGAAGCAACTGCAGGTCTGTAAACATTGGTGACTGGGGAAGGGATTGGCATTGTTGTAGGTGGTGGTTTTATCAGACCTTAACATTTCTGTGTTAAAAAAAAAAGAGAGCAAGAAACCACACTGAGGATTTTATGGGGGTAAAAAAGTTTTTGCTTTCAACCACTAGAATTAGTCTAATGAAAAATGTTGCAGTTTGGACCTTAGATGAAACATATGACTGAACAAAGGCAGCACAAACATGTTTAAAAGTGTAACATTACAGAAGCCCAAAGTGGACATACACGAGGTATGGCTGTTAAAAAAAAAATAGACTTATGCTGTTATACAATTTTATAGAACATAAACATTTTTCAATGTCTTTCTCCTTTATACTCCTCCTCTGCGTCAACACACCACTGCTTTCAGGTCTTCCACTAATCAAAGCAGTGCAGTAGTCTTCTTCAGACAGTTGTCTCAGAAGCGCCGTTGTTCTTTTCTTCACTTCTGACACTCAAAACCTTTGAGCACAAATGTGATCTCAGGAAAAAGGAAAAAGTCACACGGTGCTAGATCAGACGAATAGGGAGAATG
This sequence comes from Cheilinus undulatus, assembly GCF_018320785.1. Taxonomy (NCBI): domain Eukaryota; kingdom Metazoa; phylum Chordata; class Actinopteri; order Labriformes; family Labridae; genus Cheilinus; species Cheilinus undulatus. The sequence goes on along the minus strand of NC_054867.1, from coordinate 39,839,892 downwards.
ATCAATCGCTGTGATTTTGGGGGGTCTGAAACTGCTTCACAAAAGTGCAGTGTGAGCTGTTGTGTCGTCATGATGAAGAATGAAACCATTTTTCCACAACTGTGGTCTCTTTCTTCAGACTTTTTTCTTACTGTTTTTTTCTGTTTGTAATAGTTTTGATTCACCATTGACCCTTCTGGAACCCACTCCTCAGAAATTATTCCCTGAATTTCAAAGAAACTGGACTTTGTCATGCTTTCTTTATCCTGTGTTGTTTTGTCTCAGGATCATAATGGAGTGTTCAGATTCATTGCATGTAAGCACTCCTTCAATTTTTTGCAAAGTGTCTCTACTAATTTGCTCATGCTTTTCCTTTTGAGTCAAAATTTAAAGGTCAAATTCATGAGATTAAATTCAAAATCCTGTGACTTAACTTTTTTGACTGTGAGTCAAAATATGAAATAAAAAGTCAAAATTCTGAGTATAAGTTGGAATTGTGCAAGGCAAAATGGAAAATATGGAATAAAAACACAAATTAACCAATTTTCCCACATTCCTGACTTTATAGCTAAATATTTTTACTTTTTTCAAATTTTTATGACTAAACAAAGATATTTTACACCATGAAGGTTAAATTTACATTTTCATACTGGAGGAGACGTCATATCGGTGGGCCTGTTATAATGAAAATATGATCTGATTTTACAGGCTGGGTAGAACTGTACCATGGGCCGGTTTTAGCCCCCCGGCCTTGAGTTTGACACCCCTGGTTTAGAGCTTCCTTTCCTCACAGACTTTTGCAATAATTTTCCTAGGCACACATTAATGACCCACAGAAAACGGCACCTGGACCCACTTTTGAGTCCTAACCCACCACTTAAGAAACATTTACATAGGTAGATCTATATAGAAATGTGAAATCCATAAAATAGTGAAAACTGTGGGGTAAAATGGCATTAAATTATCTACAAATCAGGATTTTTTGGCAGAAGAACTGCCTGTAGCTGAGCACCCCACAAGTAGAGTGAATGTATTATTCATGTAAGTCACAGCTTGCTTAGAGATGTTAAACTATTGAAATGAAGAGACCTTGAGTTTACTGTTTCTCATAGAGGAAGTGATGAGAAAGTACTGATTGCAGACATTTCGATCTATCCTGTTGGTCTTACTGGACTTACTGGTCTTACTGCACTTGCTGGTCTTACTGGACTTACTGGTTACATTTGTTTGTTGAAAACTGCAGGAAAATAATACTTAGGTAATGCAGCTTTATTCATACAACACAATGAAGAGGTAATTCAAAGAGGCTGCTGTCCTTAAAGTAGGAGCGATCAAACCTGCCGCCCCTTTCCTGTATGACACACCCACTGGTTTCCAACTGTCCTATCAGAATAAAGCCCAAAGACCCCAAATTAAATTTAAAAAAGCATTACAATTGCTTGCAAAATTGTGAATCTACAGTCACGTTAGACAGAGTAGTCAACTTGCACGGCCTTTTTCTGCATTTTGTACACATTATACCAGTAAAACACTTCACAGACTTTCACTTTAGAGAGAAGCAGATTGGACTGTGAAAGCAGGAAATACTGAAGACGTGTTGCAGAGTGATTTTCCACTTCACTCACTAAAAGATGAGCATGATCTCCAGATGGATTAGCTGAAGAAGACATAACCAATCAACTTTATGGTGGAGACAACATTAAGTCTGTGAGCTTCGACAAACTTCAGCCCACTTCAGTACAAGCTGACAAACGTGGAGATACACCACAAATCACCGGCTTACACGGGGAACAGAGTCAAATAGAGGTTTTGGCGTTTTAAATGAGATTTATTAGCACCTGGGGTGACTTTGAGACCAACTTTTTTGGTCTTTTATTCCAGAACAGAGCCACCAATCACCTCCGTTTGGACTCTTTCTGCACTGTTTGTTACCGTGACCTGTGAGTTATAAGTCAGGACTGTGTTGATCGGTACGGGGCTTTGAGAGTTTTATGACCCCCGTCTGAGCTGAATACACCTCAGCTAATTTTCCTGACAGGGACGTGTTTTTGTTCACTTACAGGGAGAAATACATAAAGGGAGTCAGTGCAATATGAAGCTCTGCAGAGACAACAAAGTTTAATTTAAAAAGAGGAAGATATACTTTATAAATCCTTCAAAGGGAAATTCAGTTTTTGCACCCTTTTGTTGAACATAATAGATATACATAGGTTTAAATACATGCACAAACAGGTTTCTATGGACATGCACTAATGGAGAGACATATTTCATAATGATAATGTCTTTTGAACAAGCAGCCAGTTAGCTGGAAGAAAGGAGAAAAGATGTTTTAAAGTGCCCACATTCCAGCCTTGCACAGGCTCCCAAAATGCTTTGCATGTAGCTTTTCTTCAGTGTGAGAAATTCACTCATATACTGACAACTGTACTTTACTTATTGGTTAATACACAATATCTTATGTTTTTCTTTATTGGAACACTAGAGGTGTAGCATGCACTTAGATGTCCTAGTGATGTCTGCAGCCAGGCTGTCTTGCAAAGAGCCACCTAAGGGGGCAGTTTGTTGCATCCTTTCAAGATGGGCGATGGGCTGCAGTGGCTTTTTCTCCCTTGCACTGAAACTTCACTTTAAACACCTTGCTTTGCTATGTATTATGTGGATATCATGCATTATTTAAAAATAACAGATGAAGGCTAAAATCAGTTCTCAGTGCCAGTGAATAAAGAGGCTGAATTGCTCTGCTGTTTTCCTCCAACTTGGCACGGTGACATGATGCATGAGCTTGAGCAAATAATCTACATACGTGGAGGGCTCTGTCAGGAGAGCATGGACCTGATGTTTTCTTTTTCTTTTTCAAGGCGTTAAAGAACAACCAAATCATCTTCAGGGCCTTTTTCATTGGAGGGTGATTTGATAAACGTGCTGAATCACTGGACATGGTTGGAGGTAAACTACATGACACAAGCTCAACAGGCAGCAGTTACAGTTGTTCACTATCAGTGGAGCCAGTTGATGAATCAAACGCTTGCTGAAGTCAGTCTCTATAGAAAAGCTTTCAGTTTGTTTCTTTAGTAAACTTTATTTATATAGCACATTTAAAACAGCTTTCAGCTGACCAAAGTGCTTCACACTTAAAGCATTATAAGAAACAACCAAACATTACAGGAGATCATAGACAAGACAAGACACAACAACATGGCAGAGAGTACACATTCAACTGAGAGGAGAATGTCTCTTTGATTGGAGAAGTCTCTAAGCAGTATTGAAAGCCATGGAAAACAGGTGGGTTTTGAGCTGGGCCTTGAATAAATGTATAGTGTTAGCACCTCTAATTTGAGGAGGCAGATTGTTTCACAGATGTGGACCTGCCACTGAAAAAGCACAGTCACCTTTACCCTTCTTAAATGAAGAAATGTCATCCACTTTTGATAAAACTACCGCCATAGCTGCATTCAGGTTTGAGTCCGGCCTGTGTCCCTTTGCCGCATGTTTTCCCCCATTCTCGCCCATATCCGACTCTATCCACTGTCCTCCTCTGCCAAATAAAGGCGCTAAAAAGCCCCCCAAAAAAGTTAAAATATAATTCTAGATGTCCCTTACCTATTATTATTATTTACCTTTTACTAACATTAGTGCAGCTAATGCCTTTGTTACATGTTTGAAACATATATTTGAATCGATAAATCCTTTGCTCCATCTAGTGTTATTTAGAGCTATCAGTAATAGTTGGGACAACCTGTGATATATCAAAAACAAAGAAACATGCAAAAAGAAATCAACACAGAAATCAACCTTAAATCTCCTGATTTAAAAAATAAAAATACAAAATAAACACGACATAAAGTGCAAATTAAAATTTGTGCTTTTTAGAGCAATTTATCATACTTATGATTTATGAAGTGCGCTGCCACTTTGTTTTTAATAAAACGCCAGTGCAGTAGTTACTCGTGCTAAATCCTGACTCATGTCTGTCAGTGAAGGATCACAGACTAACTTATGCAAACACAGGAAGGGAAGTTATTGCTGGTGTTTCATGCTTCTACAGTTCATGAATAGTCTTTAAAATGTATTTGCAGCGGTAATGTATTCAAGCCTTTCTGCTTTCACATACGGAGGCTTTTTTTTTTTTTTTTTTTTTCATATGCCAAGTCGGCTACTTCCCCTACTTCCCCCAAATTGGTTATACTCAAGAACTGGCACCTCTCCACCATTTACCAGATAAACAGAACATGAAGCAGCAGCCCTCCAGCTCCTGATCCCAGTTCTTAGCAAAGTGAGCTACCAATAAACTACTACTGAGAGGAGTGAATGGTGTCTTTAACCGTAATATGTCTCAGTCCAAGCTGCTTTAAAACCTTGACTTAATACTTTATAAGAGCACAAAGGAAGAAAAAGTCTTTGCCTTACTTCATCAATACAGCAGAGTTTAAACAAGATTGCAAAGCTTTATTGAACTACTTAACGCTTTCTTTCTGACTCTTAGATAAGATCAAAAATCTTCAACTTTAAAAGAAAGATGGTTTCCTCTCTGCAGCCTACAGAACACCTTGATCAAACCAAACATGCAGAAAACTAATAAAGTCATCAAACACACAAACATCAAAGTGGAAATGTGACAGTCTGGAGATATCTTGTCTCTTTCCTGCTCAGAAATTACAGCCTTGAAACCATTTGAATAAATAATGACATAATACAGCACATGCATATCTGTGCTGGAAGAGGCAGCCTGTTTATCCAGGCAAGCGTCCAGGCTAAAAGCACCAGATAGCAAAAATTATGAATGGTAATTTAATCACATAATGGCTCCCACTCTCTCCAAAAAGTCTAATTCCTTGTGCGTGGTGCTTTGTAACAAGTGTGCTGTGTGAATTTTAATGATGGGTATTAGGAAGAATTGTTTTATTCCATTTTGGATGACTGTGTTCATGACTGAAAATGAGCTTCAACAGATCTGATATCATATCTCAAAGGATATGAATGCTGTTATGAAGCTCAATTAGATCTGTTCCATAAGTGACATCAGGGCTGAAGCAGCTGAGAGAAAGGACCATTCTCAGGTCGCTGTGTATCGCAGCAAGCAGCAACCTCTGGTGTTGAAATATGAAGCAAATGTGGAAGCACATAAGATGACACTTCCTCAAGAGGGTCCCTGAAAAACCCAGATGTGTGGCCCTACCCAGTTGTGATTTATTAATATCAATGCATGTGTGTTGGATCAGTAGCATTGGAGCTAGCATCCAAGCTTAAATAGGGTTCTGATGTTAAAATTATGTATTCAGGCCACTTTTTTAACCCATTTTCATCACTGTTTTCATCCACGTTTGCCAGATTCTTCCACTTTTAACCCATTTTTTGCCAATTTTTAACAACATTTCGTCAATGTTTCCAACAATTTTTGCCAGATTTTTCTACATTAAATCCATTTCTGCCACTTTACACCCATTTTTGGAAAATAAAACCACTTTCACCATTTTCTGACCATTTTTGCCCCTTTTTGCCTTCTTACCCTATTTTTGCAGCTTTGACACCATTTTTGGCCTCTTTTAACCATTTGTAACTTGTAACCCATCTGTAACCACTTTTCACCTCTTTTTTCTGCACTTTTAAGCCTTTTTTGTTTTTCAAATAATAAGCCGCTTTTCACCTTTTTTCCCAAAATTTTTGCCCCATTTTCATGTTTCTTAACCCATTTTTGCAACTTTTATCCCATTTTTGCCTCTTTCAACCCATGTTGCCATGTTATCCCATTTGTAACCTTTAACCCATCTGTAACCATTTTTTCACCCCTGTTTTTCTGCCAATTTTTGCCACTTTAAAGCTATTTTTAAATGTTTTTAACTGCATCCACTATTTTTCCATCCATATGTTCCACTTTTTACCTTTCTTAACCCATTTTTGAAGGGTGCGTTCCATTTTGCCTCTTTAAAACCATTTTTGCTGCTTTGTTACCAGTTTTCAACACTTTTTCTGCCCATTTTTGCAACTTTAACCCATTTTTGCAAATATTTCACAGTTTTTCACCATCTTGCCAAACATCTTTGCCCCCTTTTTTTATCTTGCTTAACCCATTTTTGAAGCTTGTATCCACTTTCTGCCACCTTTAACCCATTTTTGCCACTCTTAACCCTTTTTTCCAACTCTGTACCCACTTTTGACCTCTTTTTTTCTGCCATTTTTTGCTATTTTTAACCCATTTTAGTTTTTTTTTTTTTTTTTACAATCATTGAATATATTTTCCCCTTAAAGTTCTTTTGATTCCATCATCCTGATGTTTGTATAGATCATGGCTTTGCTATTAAGTTTGGCATTGTTTTCCAGTTACTTTAAGTGCCCATCCACAATGCACTTTGTGTATGAGGTAGTACTGCCCCTCAACAGTAGGTAGCAGTATGACAAAGGCAGATGTTGACATGTAGACGTGATCAGGGCAGGACTATTCATCATGTAAAATTCAAAGAAGATAGGACACATTAGCGTGAGGCGCTACTGGAGTTACAGTAGGTGGCGCTACAGCAAAACCATGAAATTAACATTTAACGAAAGGAGGTTCACACTGTGGAACGGGCAATAACAAATGCATTTTTTTGTTGCTTTATAAAGAATTTCTGTAGTTAATCGCAATTATTTGTGCCCTTCTTTATTGCATTTTAAGACCTATCTTGCATTTTAAACTGTTTTTATGTCAATTTGTTTGTTTTTTTGTCTTCTGTCTAAAACTAAAGGTAGTTGATTTCCTGTTTAGGTACAGACCTACTTTTAGAGGTAAATCAAAGTTTGAAATACAGTCTTAACCATGGAAAAGCGAACTTGCTATGGACTGAAAATGAAATAAGAGATCATTAAAAAGGTGCAGGTGACTTCTGACTTGTCCACTGAGCTGCCTGTGTTTTTATTCAGGTGAAATGAGTTATAAAGGAGTAGTGCTGCATTTATTTGTATTACTGTGGCTTCAGGCAACCAAAGTGTAGTCAAAAGGACAATAAAGCAAACGATTCATTGTGACTAAAAACACAAGTGCACTAATTGTGGCCCTTAATTAATCCAGTCAACTCGATTAATCTCAACAGCCCTAGTTTATAATAAATTGTCATTATTGCTTAAATTTAGGATGGATGATGTCGTTGCTAACCTCCATGGGCCCCTCCATGACTCCTAACCACAGAAAGCTTTACGCTTTTTCCTCCTTATGGGCGGCCTTGAAGGCAGCTGACATTAAAATTGCATACCCAAGTATTGCAGAGCAACACAACACACCCATGCACATGTATACAGTGTAGAGTGGCACAGGCCACTATTGTGTACTACAGTAGACTCATTGCAGAATCATTAGTGTGCAGCTCCACTTCTTTGCCTTTTAAAAGGCTGACCAAAACTTAGTTTGGAACATGTTTCCAATTTGGCGCCTGCACATTGGAAATGTCACAATAATAAGGCTCATTCATATAGCATTAATAATAATGGTCATTCACATAGTTTTTGCACCAACACTGCAAAGGGCTTTACAAAACATCAAATCACCAAATATAAAATGCATAAGAATGAAGGAAAAAAACAAGAAGAAGAGACAGGGTGAAGAACAGAATAATCCTAAAAGTTTTCAGAGACAGTTGGTGTGATTAAGATTTTTAAAATTGTATTAAGTCCTTCAAAAAGAAAAGCAGTGTAGACTAGAGGTGACTTTTGAAAAACAATACAGCTGCTGTTTCATGAGAAGTTTCAATATTTGTTGGTGATTTAAAGATTATTAAGAATTCAGTCCATCTGTGACACTCTTCATCGGGCAGCTGCCTGCACAAAAACACATTTCATTTTCAACTCTATCAGCAGGCAATGATCATCAATATTTATGACGAGACGGTTCTCAAAACCCTCAAAATTCCAAAACAGTGTCTGATTTCTTTTCTTAATTTCACGCCTGAAACTACTGTTAAAAATTCTAGGTTTTTAAAAGATGCCAAAAGAAGTGAGGTCATGGAAAGATGAGAAGATGAGGGGACATATGCGCTATTGTATTGTTTAAGTTAACTTATATTTATATCAGTTTTTATGTTTCCCTCTTTCTTTTTTTACTTTGATGAGTTATTCAACTCCCTCAGTTATTTTGTCTTTATGAAAAGACTGTATGGATCCATGTGTTAGCTGAAAAAACATCAAGAAGATGAACATCTGGTATCTATTACACTTCATACTGTTACCATTTATGGAAAAGAATGTTTGGACCCCTCTTCTCACCATGCATGGTTCATATGCGTTTATATGTGGAATTACATACATGTACAGAATCTAGAGTTTGATCTGCTTCGGCTCAGTGCAGAGTCTTGATAATACTTTGGTGGTTCTTTGGGTTTGACCACTCTTCAAGCAAAAAAGCCATGAGTTGAAATAGGAGCCTGGCTGGTTATACATTTATGTAATCCAGACAAGAGGATCGATTAATCTGCAATGCAGATTTTAATTGCAGGCTTTCTAAGCAGCCTGCAGTAAAGTGCCTGTACTGCTCAGGTTAGCACTGGAGCTCTGAATGGCCCGTCATGAATGTTACTGACAGAACGTTTGTCCAATCACCTTCTGAGAGATTTTTTTTAAGTCCCAACATTTTGGATGGGAGGTTTTGCAGATTAATGTGAAAAAAATCAATGCAATGCATATATGGAGCAGTCCCTATCAGTTTAGGAAAACACTGCTCTAATAAAATGAAGTGTTTTATTTCTGCATATCAACAGTTTGTCTTTATGCAGCTCTTCATAAGCTCTACCTGCATGCTTGAATAGATTCACTTTGTTTTTAATTTCCTCTAAATGATCAGTCATTTCTGAGTGGTGCTAATGGAAGTCATTGAAAATACACTTACAGTTAATCCTTAGCATTATAAATGAGTATTTCTGCCCTTTTTTAAACCCAATAATTACATTTTAATTGGCATATGATTATTTTTCACCCTGTGGACTTAAATTACATTTGGTACTTTATTTGGCTCTCCTTAAACTCTCCCTCTCACCAGTTTTGGCTGTAACTAATCAATAGTCGAAGGACAGATTGCTTTTTGAATGGGTGGAAGTCTCCCACAGGACAAAGAGTGGCAGGGTGTTATTCAGCCAGTGCCACTCTGAAAGCCTGGCACTTTTCACTTTCATGTTGAAACAGTGGCACTATCGATTCAGAAACCCACGCAGAGGGGGATTTCAAAGCCTCTCCATACCCCCCTCTGTATCAAAGACCTGTTTGAGGGGGTTTTCAGGTGTCTTCCTGCTAAGAAAACCAAAATCCGAGCAATCTCTCCAATATGTCGAAGAATAAAGTAGAACAAGGAAGCAGGAAGCAAACTGTAATGAATCTGTGAGACAGAGCGATGTCAACATATCCAGATGAGCAAAGTTTGTTGCTCCTCTATCAATTTCATGTTAAGATGTTTTGAACTCATCAGAGTGTGTGTGCCAAACACAATCAAGCTGATCTGCAGCTGGGGTGAACACATTTTGGGCTTTGCAGGTGAGTAATTCTCCTACTGATGTGAAATGGAGGCTGTGACTGCTCATATAGTGCACTGTTTACCTCCAGCTTTGTCATTATCGCTCCGCAGACAGATTGATTCCAAGGCCCAATCAGACCAGCTCAAGTAGATTGTTTGTTTGTGTGTCTCTCAGGCGTTGGGTATTGGTGTGCAGCGCCCCTTTTTAGAAACAGGCCGTAATTTCTCAGTGAGGCAAAGATCTCTGGAGTAAGCACCATATTATGTTATTTTCATCAGTGGAGAGTTGGAAACTCTGTGATGACAGACAAATTGCAGAGCGAGCATTTGCTACAAAGACAAACTTAGAGAAAGGGAGTTTTTTTTAAACACTGAACTAGGTTGAAGAAAATTAAAGAGTAACTGCATACAAGGGAAAAAGCAGGGCATTGAAAAAAGTAGTCATAAAAATAAACATTTAAGGGACGTAGGTATTTAGATAAAGCTACGGTGAGGAGCTTTCCTGAAATATTTTAAATATTTATCAAGTCCATATCCAACATATCCTAACTAAATAAAGTGTTGGGTAATCATTTTCTAAAAAAAAAGGGAAGTCAAACTCCCTCTGGGTTTGTTGTTCTCAGCTTTGTGTTCACACAATCACAGACGGTGCTTCCTTCTGCTTGTTCATGCGCCGCTTGATGCTAATACGCATCATTTTTCCCCAAAATGATTCCCTCTTCCCTCTTCTCCCTCGTTTTATGTCTGCTCTAGGCAATCATTTTGTCAGCAATGCTTTTTATTTTATCACCTTACAATATTAGTAGCCATTATTCTTTTTACCCGCAAATTGATAAAGCTGTCTTGTGTTAGGAGATTTGTTTTATTGACTGATCATGGATGGCATTGTCATCAAAAATAAATACACTCAGAGTACAACTACAGAGATGTTCTATGAATAAGTTTGATGTTTTACCCTTCTACTGATTTTATAAATCAATTATGGTTGATTTAATTTGACTTTTTTTGTTAAAAAATAAAGAAAACCTCTGTAATGTCACAGTGAAAACAGATTTTTACAAAGTAAAGTCAATAAAAAATGTAGGTAAAATAAGTGCATAAATATTCAACCCCTTTAAAGTGACTGACTTAATTCAACAGAGCCAACTGGTGCTAGTAGTCTCAGAATTAGTGGAATGGGGATTACCTGAGTGCAGTGAATGTGCCTCAAGTGATTGTAGTATAAAAACACCTGTGTCTGGAAGGTCCAGTCACTGATTAACCAGTATTCCTGGCTACCATTGCATAATAAAGACAAAAGAGCACACCAAGCAACTCAGAGAAAAAGTTATTGAAAAGTACAAGGCAGGGGATGGATACAAAAAAAAAATGTCCAAGTAACTGAATGTTTAGTTATGGCATACAGTATGTGTAAATCTTCCTATATCAGGCTGTCCTCACAAACTGAGTGAATGTGCAAAAATGAGACTAGTGAGAGAGGCCATCAACACACCTGTGACTACTCTGAAAGACTTGACATGGGAGAGACTCTGCATTCAACAACTCAACGTCAAGTTCTTCGACAGTCAAAACTTTTTAAGAAAGTGGAAAAGAGAAAGACACTGTTGAAAAGCACTCGTAAAAAAATATCAAAAAGCTCACCAAACACACCATCCCCACTGTGAAGCATGATGATTGCAGCATCATGCTATGGGGGTGCTTCTCGACAGCAGGACTTGGAAGGCTTGTAAATGTAGAGAGGAAAAAGAATGCAGCAAAATATAGGAAAATCCTGGAGGACAATCTTATTCAGTCTGCAAAAACACTAGCTTGGGGGAAGATTTATTTTCAAGCAGGACAATATAGCAAAAACCCAGACCTCAACAGAGAACATGTGGCAGGACTAGAAAAGGGCTACTCATGCCTGATCCCGAAGCAACCAGACAGAGCTTGAGCAGTTTTATAAAGAAGAATGGAGTAAAATTGCAGTGTCCAGATGTGCAAGCCTGATTGAGACCTATCCACACAGACTCAGTGCTGTGATTGCAGCCAAAGGTACATCTGCTAAATACTGACTTAAAGGGGGTGAATATTTATGCAGCCTCTTATTTTGGATATCATATTTTTGTTTAATTGACATTACTTTGTATAAATCTGTTTTCACTTTGATATTAAGGAGTTTTTGTTGCTGTTGTTAAAAAGCCAGATAATGTTGGTCATGATTGATTTATAAAATCAATTAAAGTGTAAAACATCCAAGGGGGTGAATACTTTTTATAGGCACTGTATGTTCATTGCCTCGGTAATATTTATTGTTCAGTCACCAGTGTGATGAGCAGGGAAAAAACTTGTGCAAAGTGAGCCTGTCTGCATGAATGAAGAAGCTATACTCACAGACTGATCTGCATTTAGGAAGCAGCTGGCTTGGCATTCATTCAATCAATCTTGTTTGCAGAAGCTCTACTGATCATTCAAATACTAGCAGTAGCAACAACAACAACAATGGAAAAAGTTCAAGATCATTACTAAATACAGAGTGTTCCCTTTATCTCTTATCACTGGTTTTTGCAATGTAGCTCCTGAAAATAATAAGCTCAGTAGCATTAATGGAAGTATGTCCAGAACATAATGGGCATGCATAGTGAGAAATAAGCATTTCATGGCAATTTCCTCCAATTTCATTTGGTTTTTACCCCTTTAATTGGGCATCATGACACATAAATCAACTGGAAGTCATCGAACAGACAGCTCATTTAGCCAATATATGGCTTTAAAGGCAAATTTTCCAGTCATTCACAGTGGATGAGTAATTTATTACACAGAAGATGTTCCAAAACATCCCAAGCATTGCAATTTTTATATAAGGTAGCATGAAATCAGTCACAAAAATGTAAAAATGAGAAGTATGGTTGTCAATCTCCTGATGGTTTTATATTCTTTGGTACTTCACATCCTTTTATATCTCAATTCATTCATAATCAGCTAAAAACTCCCCACAGCACATTCAAGGTATTTCCCTCATATCACACACATACCGCGCCTGGGAGGAAATTGGAAACGGCCAAAAATGTCTGCATCCCGCTGGCCAAATTTTTAAGCACTCAGTCATACTTCACTCTAATCTAATTGAGTTGGAAATTAAAGCCCCAGAATAAGATTAGTGACAGAGCTTATAAATGAGGTTTAATAATAGCCAAAGAGAATTGGATGTAATGATATCATCCAGTCAGTTTAAGGATTACCGAGACCTTTGGAAGGTAAAATACCCAGAGAAATAGTATCTAAAGTGTTTACACAGTATTACTGAATGCCAGTCAAACAAATGTTGAATGCACATTATAATGATTCACTGAGTGCGAGTCACATGCATGCATTCATATTCAAATGTAGAATAATGCGCCAGAATAAATGTGCATAAATGTCAGAACAGCAATCATCTCTGATGCTTTTCATTGACAGAAGAGGGTCTTTACAGATCTTACTTTGAATAATTGACTCCATTTCTGATAGAAATGTAAAAATGGGTGCTTATTTTTAATAGATAATATCTGAAAGTGATGTAGTCCTCATCAAATAAACAGCTTTACGTGTTTCTGTTCAGCTTTTGAAGCTCTTGATGTTGAGAGATTGCATGCTTTTTGCTTTCAAGCTAAATTTTAACGTTGTTCATGAAAATATCATCTAAATGTCATCACAACAAGATACCAAACATATCTTTGTGCCCATGTGCTCCACTGACCCCTACCTGATGGGCTACAGTCATGTACAATGTTCACACGCTGTAGCTGCTGTACCACTGTCTTTGATTTTTAGGTCTCAGACCGAGTTTGGTTCCCAGTGTCTCTCACTCACATCCTGCTTCTGTGTCAAACCTGCAGCCCCTCTGAACTTAAGATGTTCTTAGAAGCATTAGAAATTCCACTGCCTGAAAAATCAATATACATTTCCTGCATAATGCTTGCTTTATTAGATTAAATGCCTTCTTTTAAACAGCTCCATTAGACCCAGGTCAGTGTCTCAAAACTATTTTTTTAGCCAGGGGCTGGAGTCATTATGTTTTCAGGTCCATAAACATATACAAGTCTGGGTCATTTTTGTTAAAAGGATTCTTCAAGAACAACCTCAGAAATGCTTCAAACTTTGCTTTGGTCAAGGTTACTGAGCCTAATGATGAAAAAAAAAATAAAAGATGAGGGACTTTCTTCAAACCTTGCACACAGGGACACTGTAGCTTGGCAGTTGGGCTGATTACATGGGATAGTGGGCAAAGTCGTGCCTCATGTTCATCCGACGCTTTTGAAAGTGATCTCTTAAGACTGGTTTGAGTAGTTTTCTTCAAACTCTGCACAACTGACCACTGTGGCTTAATATAGGCAGATTAGAAGCTGAAGCAATATGGGCACAGTCAAAGAGCCTCATGTTCATCCTCTGCCCATGAACGTGACATCATACAATTTCTTTCAGAGATTTTCTTCAAACTCTACAAAAATGTCCGCTCTTACTCAATGATGAACTAAGTATTCTGGAGGTTGTACGTCAAAGTCAGCATCATTGGGATGATTGTTCACCCCTTGCTTGTGCACATAATATCTTAACCCTTAGAGGTCCACCAGCTATGTTGCCATTTTGTTAATTTTCTCTTGACAAAATAAACCACTCAGAAAATGTATACCATGCTCTTGTTTGGTATAATCTTTTTCGGCAATACCTCAACTTTATAAAATGAAAACCATATTTTTTATTAGGGCCTCCAAAAACATAACACCCCACAAAAATGGATTTTTAAAGATTATTATCTAAAACAATATATTGTCATTTTAAAAAGAAATTACAATATGCTGAAATTATGAAAAAATGCCAGTCCTGTACAGCATGGTCCACTGTCCCCTATGTGTAACATTTACTTTTATATCAAATTAAAATGATCATATTTCCTGTTTTACTTGGTCTATTGACATCAAACAAAAACTGAAAGACAGCTTAAAGATCATGCTTCCCACATGGAGTGATTGAAATGCAAAATGGGGCTTTGTTTTCATGCTGTCATGTCACAAAAGTAGCGCATGATGAAATCACGCCAGTGTGATCGTGGAACCCTAAGAGCTGCAATCACTTTGTGGGAGTTCCTTCAAACTTTGCACAACTGTCCATTCTAACTCAAATATAAGCTGATAAAAATGTAAAGGTTGTGCGTCAAAGTCAAGGTCAGTGGGCTTCTTGTTCATCCCTTGCTTGTGAACTTTTTGATAAAATTTGAGGGATTTTCTTCAAACTTAGCACAGATGTCCACTCTGATTCCAGGGTTAACTGATCAGACTTCAGAAGCAGTGGGTCAAAGATTAAACTCATTTAGCCTCATGCTGATCTCTTGCTTGCAATCTTAAGATCGGTAAGAGGGATTTAAATATTACCACATTTGGTTGAGCATTTTTGGCCTACTTTGGCCAGTAATACAAAACAGTCTGGCTGCAGACCACAGATCTCAGACACCTCCCTTGTGGACCATTTTGGTAAGATACCACATCTGTTAGAATGGAAATACACGTTGAAACTAAATAAATAGGGATAAATGTTCAGTTAGGGTCAGTGTTAGGGGTGAGATAAAGGTTAGGAAGAGTTTAAAGGAAAAAAAAACTGAGTAAAGTGAAGTTAACAGACTCCTAACAGGAAAAAAGCTGGTCCCCTATGAAAATACTCTGGCGTAGCTAAGGCTAGGGCTAATGTGTCTAAATTAGCTACATAAATAACATAGCTAAATCTAAAGCTACAAAAGCAACAGAAGCTATGTAAAATACATAGGTAACATAGCTAAATCTAATGCTAATGAAGCTCTTTTAGCTATGTAGGTAATGTAGCTACAGAACTTGCATCACTAAAGTTTAAGAAAAGCTACATTAGCTACATTAGA
This sequence comes from Cheilinus undulatus, assembly GCF_018320785.1. Taxonomy (NCBI): domain Eukaryota; kingdom Metazoa; phylum Chordata; class Actinopteri; order Labriformes; family Labridae; genus Cheilinus; species Cheilinus undulatus. The sequence goes on along the minus strand of NC_054867.1, from coordinate 39,824,557 downwards.
TTATGTTATGTTTGCTAAAGCTAACAATTTGGGACTCACTACTTTTATAAGTAGTTCTGCGAATGTAGGCTTGCTTTTACTTTGTAAACTTTAGTTATCATGGCTACATTGGCTTACGTTGTGGGTAGAAACATTGGCTACATAGCTAGGGCATCTGAAATCTGCTACCTGCAGCCAGACCTTTCTCCGATCATGGCAAACATTTTCTCTGGTTGCATAGCAGTTTCTTCTTCCTGAATTTCCAAATATTGATGCTTTATCAAGCCTGTCAACTAAGAATATAAACTTTGCCCTATATGCTGCTTTTGTCTTTCAGAAAGTCTATTAGATTTGGTTTGAAAAAACATTCCTGCTTAGTTTTGTCTGGTTTAGACTCAAAGAGTGAGTCACTTAGGTCAATAAAAAACTATTTCTTTTATTTGCAATGCACGTTATATTTGAAACAAATCCAAAGTGCTACAGAGGCTGAGAAACATGATCATAAAAAAGTGAAGTGTTAGAGGAAGCAGACATAAAAACATGAATATTGAAAACAAGAAGCAGCAAAAACTAGGTTAGGTAAAGAAAAAGTTTAGGTCAGTCATTTCTTCCCTGTGAAACTTCCGTTTGAACAATCCATCCACCTAAATTTTCCTTCTACACTGACTTTCTTGTTCTTTACAACAAACCACCAGACTTCATATGCACTGGGCCATACAGTATTCACAAATAGATGAAACTTCCTAGTGACAGTGACCATCTCCAAGGGCCTTGAGGCAACTCCTGAGAAGATGTTCCTAAAATGCCTCTTCCAGAGCATTGGAAACAAGAAAGTGTTTCGCTCTCAGCCCAGACATGGAGGTTTGTAGGTCTGGGTAAGGTATCGTACGCAACCTGGACCAAGAACCTTTTTCGATCTGCTTGCCACCATATGATCCTTCAATGCAAAACACTAACTTACCCTGTCCATGCTCCTTCCTGTCCCAGTCCCACCATCCTGTTGACCTGAACTTACATTTATTTGCTGCTGCTCTCTTCTCCATTTGTTTGAAATAAGGCGAATACACCATGTCTGCAATGTGATGTTAGCATTTAATGCTAAGCTTGCAATATGCAAGCTGTGTGGTTGTAGGCACCAAATTCCTTTTCAAATCTGGGTGAGGCTCACATCCTGGATACTAAAGTCCCTGTAAACCCTGAATGACACAAAGTTTTAGCCTTTTATATTTCATTTAAATGTTTTGGAGGATTCTCTCATAGTTGCTCCTCCTTCCTGCCTCCTTAAATCTAGCATCACTGTTGCATTGCTTGTTGCTTTGATGTATCTGAATAAATGTGCTGCAGATAATGATGCAAACCATTAAACAGTAACTGGGTCAGGACAGGAGAGACCCAGCCGGGCTTTATCATCCTCCTATTGTCACATTTCCATTCATCATCACAGCATCGTCTGCATGTGTGGGTTTGATTGTTGTGCCTTTGATAGATCATAGACGCTAATGTAAATAATTTAACGTTGATAAAATACAAGAGGAACACTTCTGGCAAAGATCCCATCTCAGCTGTAACAGGATGAAGTTTGTCTCATCGGAGCTCATTGAGGCTGATGATTTTGTCAGCGAGGGCCTCTATAATTGAAAATATTCATTACTCTATGTAATTTATTACTTTGTCATAAATCAGCCTTGGAGTCCTTGGACCATTCACTGTGCTCATTAGACTTTTAATTAAAACACTGGGCTATGATAACTTTGCAGTTTTATGAAGGGCAATGAAACATGATGGGAAAAGTAGTCTGATATTTATCTTTTACAGCATTTGATCATTTTTATAGGTTAAGGTAGGAGTAAACTTGGCAATGAAGTACACCAAAAAAAATATGAATTAAATATGAGGGGTTTTTTTTTTTTTTTTTTTTTTTGCCTTTTTCAACCATTTACTGCTTAGATTTGATTATTTTAAATTTGTCCATCCAGTGATGTAAGGCATCATTTTGAGCCCAATATGACACAACAGTTCAAATAAAGCTCCTATGACTAACTTTAGGTTTGTGCCAACTTTTGCACCCCAAATGGACAAAGTAGAATGATTCGTCTCTTTTCTGATCTTGTCCTGTACATGTGAGATGTGTTTTTAACAGCCACTCATCCTGCTTCTCTTAACTTTAAATAAAGCACTTTTTGGGAATATTTTCCAAGAAAAATACAAAAAGTCTGTTCCTGTTAATCTCCTTGTCCTAGTTTACTTTGGCTTGGGATCAGTAGTAAAGGCTTCAATTGTGACTTTCAAAGCAGATTTTCCAACCAAAACAAATGCGCTCCACACGTCTCTTTAGTCTCCATACTTTCCTTTCCTCTCCCTCTCCTATGGCACTTTTTCAATGAGCTTCTCTGAGAGACTGAAACATACCACTGTTGATAAACATCTGAAAATTTCAAGTATATGGTGTTGCATTTCCTCAACAGTAACAAAGCTCTGCCACTTTAAAACTTGTTGATTCTGCAATGGCAGGATATTTGGTGTCCCCGTCTGGTTTTTCACATTGTGTTTTTCAATATTGCAAAGCTCAAGAGAGCATGGCACAGCAGGAGCTGCAAATATACACACAGCCAGACATGCATAAATACATAGTACTGCGCTCCCAAGCTGGCTCCTCCAATCCCATTCTCACCACTTTAACACCTCTGTTACTACCTCCAAAGCCAGCGCTGATCACTTATCCCCCTATTACTCCTCCATGACATTTAGACAAGAGGTGAAAAATCCCAGGAGTGTCAGTATCACACTTTGAAGTGACAGAGTGAATGAGCCAAATGATAAGTTGATTCAGCTTTTAGGACTCCGGCACCGGCAACAGCCTGAGGAATTACCCCAGCTATTCTTGTGAACTAATATCTCAAGATAACCTTGCAAAGCAGATGGATTAGCCAGAGTCCATGTCCTATCTGAAACAATTGTACCAGTTCTGAAATTGGACCTGGCACATCAGCATCATTTAAGAAGAACGAGCTATGGTTGGGGTTTGGTTTTGGTTACTGGAAGCAGTTAGCAATGGCTGACACCAATATAGCGTTTAGCTCAGATGTGGCTACAGCAGAGTAGTGGTTATACAAGAACTGGGCCAGGTCTTTATTAAATAAAAAGAACAGCACTGAGAGCTTTTAAAGACAGAAAAGATGTTTTTGCTTTTCTTCTAACTGGCTTTGGGCGGGACAAGAGTTCGAAATTAGCAATCGCTATAAACTCTCTGTGCAGCACATCAGATTCACGCTCTGTTATCAAACTGTGTTTAAATGCACCGTCCCTATCGAATAGAATAAATTCATTTCAATGAGTTTTCTATAGTTGCTGGCCTGGTCTAGTTGCACCATTAGTCGGTATAATCAATGGCTACCACCAATGTAGCAGTTAGCTCAGATGTAGCTTTAGTAGAGTGGCGGTTTTATCAGAACTGGGCCACATTTCTTTATTAAAAGAAGAGCAAAGAGCCACACTGAAACCTTTCTTGGTGGAGAAGATATTTTTGCATTTCTTCAGTCTGGCTCTGGCATGAGTTTTATCCACCAACAAGCTCCACCATCCATAAACTATGGCAGCGACTGTCAAGCTCAGGTTACTACTAGAGCTGTGCATTCCTGCATCTCATTTTGTCTTCCAGCTGTGATTGGCCCATACTGAACATAGACAGACTGTTCGTCCAATCACCTTCCAAGAATTGCCAACCCTTACCAAACATGCATGCGAAGTTTCGTAAATGAGTGTGAAATAAATCCTAAAGAATTTTATATGACTAATTTTCTTCAAACTTTGAACAAACGTTCCTCTGGACACAAGGATGAACTGATGAGACGTTGGATGTCATAGGACAAAGGTCAAGGTCACTGGGGCTCATGTTTATCCCCTGCTTTCTAGGCCATTCTTGTGAACCTAAGTGTCAGTATAACTCAAGGATCAACTGATTTGATTTTGGATGTCATGGGGCAAGGGTTTTCTTCCAACTATGCAGGCATCTCCTGACTGACTCAAGGGTGAACTAATTAGATTTTGGAGGTACCACTTTGGCGGCATTCAGCCTAATGCCAGCCCATACCTGTAACAGTTCTTCAAATCACACCACCACAAAAACACCACAGCTTCTCCTTGTGATCTACATCTACTTTCACTTTCCAACAGTTGGCTACCTCACACAGGTGTGCAACCCCCCAGGCAGCAGTTCCAGTTTTGTATTTTTCTTTGCAGGCCAAAAAAAGCCTTTCTGTCAGTCTGATAAGTCTATTGGGTCCTCCTCAGTTGTACTCTGCATTATAGTCACAGTGTCCCTGAGTGAACAGGATCTTCTCTCTTAGTCCACATACTTGAAAGTTAGGTGAAAAAACATGCTTGAAACATGTTAGAGCCTCTGAACAGAACATAAAAAAGCTGAAGGAAGTGTCATCCCATCATTGTGAACACAGAGCTGAAAACAACAAACCCACAGAGAGTTTTGCTTTTAAAGTATTCAGAATATTGCATATTATAACTTCAAATTGAGCCTGTCTGTTTCAAACCCAGCTCTCCTCACTAGAGCTTAAAAGCATTTAAGTGGAGGACACAGGTTGTCAGGGGATCTCTTTTATGCTATGTACTTTAATGCATATAGTATTCTGAAAGCTAAATGCTCTGTACCATTAAATATAGAAGTACACAAACCACTTTAAAAAAGATCATTTACATCTACATTAGTGTGCTGTATCATTACTTCTTTAATGTGCAATTTGTTAAATGCACCAGAACTTAATGCACATACATTTCTGGAAGCATTAGCAGTCAAAAACAGGTTTTAAAACTTTGCCATTAGACTATCTGGACATAATTTCAGTGATACTTACATTAGGAGTGTGTAAATATGCTAATTCCTCATCCTCCCCCACCTGATTTGAATGTGTTTTGTGCATGCTGTTTGCTGTGATGAGTCTCACACTGGATTTTGTGTGCTGTTTATTTGCTCTGCTGCTCAAAGCTTAAGAGGTTCCCACAGTGAAAATAATTTCTTTCTAAGTGGATGTCTTCTATGAGCAGCTGCAGCCTCATGCTGTCGGTCTTCGTTGTATTGGATCCACGTTTTTGTTTCAGCCTTTTGTACAGTTTCTCGGCATCTCTTCTACAGGTTGGATCAACAGGATTGGTGCTTTTTTTTTTCTCTCTCTCTCTCCCCGTGGTGTGGTTTGTGTTTTGGATAATGAAGCCCCAGCTTGGATGTGTTTGTAAGTGAGTCAGAAGATGACGGCTCAAACATAATCAATGCTGCCGGCTTTCATCTAAACTCATTTATCCAACACCCACACTGTCTCTTTGGGTCTGTACTCCATCAGACTGATGGTCTGTCCTGCTTTTCTCTCTTTATGATAAACATGATTTCTCGTACTCACAATAATTCACACGGCACCATTTCTCTATCAGCTCTTTGCTGTATTTTTCCTTTCCCTCTCATGTTTCCCATAATACACCTGTGTCCCATGTACACTTCATTAGCCATATTTCTTTTATATGACTTCCTTGTTTCTGATTCTCTAAAAATTTGCTGTTTTTGTACCTTTTTATCATCACGATCGTTAAAATTGGATTAATTGCATTCTGAAAGAAAACATATTTGCCGTCTTTTCCTCTTAATCTCCTTCATATTGCAGAATTAAAGCCTGTTTTTACTGCTGAATGGGTGATGGATCATTTTTGCCAGATAAAACATCAAACCGGTTTTATTTACAGCGTTCCTGCTTACGATAAATATTCAATAGGCTGGATCTTGGCAGAGGGATAACAGGATATGTTAAACCATTTGCAGTCCTCTTGGGTCACACATCAAGGGCTGATTTATGTTTTAAGAGCATGTAGTGTGAAATGATGCAGATTAAATTATGAACAAATACTTTTTGGTTTGTATCCCAGCTTGGTAAGGGATTTTAAATAACGCGCAAGGCATTATTATTTAATTCTAGTTTACTGTGATGTGAAAATCAACTTAAAAACTATGTTTAAGGAAAGGGATTGAAGGTTTTTAAAGAGTCTTATGCAGATTTAGTGCTTTATACTTAGACAACATGCTGCCCTGATGTTCCTATATTCAATGATATTCTCACATAGTGACTACTGCTGGTCACTTACATTTGCATTAACTCTGAAACATGATGAATCCCTGTATCAAAGAGCATTAAAATAGTAGACAAGACACCCTTCTCATGTCACCATTATCATATCCTCTGAACGCTTTTGAGCTTTGAAAGTTTTCAAAAATGTAAAATTGCCTGTCTGATATATAAAGTCCTACATGGGCCAGCACCACCTCCACTAAATTAAACAGAAAACAATCAGAGGGTCTTCAATCAGACTGACCAGAGCTACAGTTAGAGCTGACTGTAACACGATCCACTTTTGGGCAAAATGTCAGGTCTCTCAAAGAAGCATATTATTGAAGGTTATCCCACTCTCAGTCAGGGAACGCTCCAGCTTTGGAAGTTTCAAGGGTCAACTGAAAGCTGACTCAGGACAATCCAGAATTGTGATCATGTTTAACTATTTCATTATCTCTATGCATAAATACTTACATATAACTACGTATACATCTTCTGTGTAACATTACATGCATACATAGATACAAGGGGTGCAATGGTTCACAGAAGTCACAGTTCGGCTCGTACCTGGGTTTTGAAGTCATGGTTCTGTGCAGGTTTGGTTCATTGATTTAAAAAAAAGAAGAAAAAGTCACAGATTTATAATTCTAGATGTCCCTCACTTATTATTTTTCTTTAACAAACGTTAGTGCAGGTAATACTTTTATACTTGTTCGAAATATACATTTGAATCAATGTTTTGTTTAGTTTAGTTTTTATTTTGTAAAAATGCTTTGTTTTAGAATAGCTTTTATTCAGTGTTAGTTTTTGTCAGATAGATGTCAGGGCTGAGTGAACATGATACATTTTTAAAAACATATTTAAACAGGCTACTCTTCACTTATCATTTAATCTATTTTAAAGATGATGTTTGAATACAACTCCATTCATAAAACTACCACTGTGTGAAGTCTTAACCAATAATTTCAGGCCATTTTACACCCCCCTGACTTTGGTGTAGGTGCCATTAAGTATGGTTGTGTCAAAGACTAAACCTAAGGATATTTAGTCTTTATTTAGTTAGTTTTGTAAGTGTCCTATAAAGTCTGGGTTAGTTTTAGTTTTTTTGGTAAAGCTTAGTTCCTGTTTAGTTTCGGTTCACTAAAATGATTTTTGAATTTTAGTTTTAGTTATTTAGTCAGTTTTACTTAACAAAAATTATTTTGGAATTTTAGTTTGATTTATTTAGTTAGTTTTAGTTAACAAAAATGATTTTTTTTTTAATTTTAGTTTCATTTATTTAGTCATTTTTAGTTAACTAAAATGATTTTTGAATTTTAATTTTAGTTATTTAGTCAGTTTTACTTAACAAAAATTATTTTGGAATTTAAGTTTGATTTATTTAGTTATTTTTAGATAACTAAAATGATTTTTGAATTTTAGTTTCATTTATTTAGTCAGTTTTAGTTAACAAAAAATTTGTTTTGAATTCAAGTTTCATTTATTTAGTTAGTTTTAGTTAACTAAAATGATTTTTGAATTTTAGTTTCATTTATTTAGTTTTTTCTTTATTTAAATAAAAACATTTTTGAATTTTTGTTTCTTTTATTTAGTCAGTCTTAGTTAAATATAATGTTTTTTGAATTTTAGTTTTATTTATTTATGTAGTCAATTTTAGTTCACTAAAATGTTTTTTGGATTTTATTTTTAGTTATTTAGTCAATTTTAGTTAACTAAAATGTTTTTTTAATTTTATTTTCAGTTATTCAGTTAGTTTTAGTTAACCATGATAACCTTGGTTGGTATAGCCTGTGATAAATTAAACATGAGACAAAAAAAGAGGAAAACAAAAAAATATGCTGAATGAAAGGCAAAACAGAAAACAGCCTAATATCTCCTGATTTGAAAAATTCAAACTAATAAAACATCATGTGCAAACTGAAAAAAAAATCCTCTAAAAAAAAAGTATCATATTTTAGATTTATGAGGGGTGCTGTAACACTGTTTTTAATAAAAAGGTTGAGAGCACTTAAGAACACATTTTTAATTTTATTCCATGTCAAGTTTATTTTCTATGATTAAACCAATGTCAAACTATTCGATCTACCCAAAGTTCCTTATTTTACCTTCGATTAAAGTAAGTCTTTATGCCACCAGGAGGTCAATTATCCTTAGTTTAGGACCATACAAAATTCCAAAATGAACAAAAAAGCTTTAAATGCAAGTAATCTAATTTTATATGCAACCCAAGGTGACCACTATTAAATATAGAAATACTGAACTTATTTGTGATTAAAAAAAAGTTTTAATAGCTCTTATCTCAGGTCAAACCCCTTTAAATGCATGCTTAACACTCCTGCTTTCAGTTCTGATTTTGTTCTTGACTTCTTTTGAGGGAAAATCTGTTGGAGCTAAATGATCCACTATGTTCCCTTACTGGGCTCTACCTTTGTTTTTCTGAGGATTAATGCTTTGCAGTTTGAGTAAAATGGCTTTCTAAAGCGTTTCTTTCTCCCATTGAAGCACACAAGTTGCAAGCACTTGTTAGCTACTTGTAGAGGATTGCGATTCAGATCTGCTACAAAGGCAGCTGAATCCAGCGAAGGCCAAGAGAGGTTGATATCCATTCACTGAAAGTTTTGTCTGACTCTGAAGGTGACAGTTTATGAAAGTGGTGAGCAAGACTACTGTGAATTCAAGGTATTTTCTCATTCTTTCAAACTTTCGCACAGCTCTATGTGCTTTCAAACTTGTCGGATATTCTATTATCTCTGCTGACTAACTGCCAAGGCTGAATTGCAGAGAAGGAATCTTTTGTTTATTAGACCATGAAAACTGTGAGGGATAGGACACTGAGGATGGAAATAACCCTGACAGTTTCTGACATAATGATGATCTAACATCTGAATGCACGATCTTATTGTTGAGCTCCAGTGTAATCCAAATACCTCAATCAGAATGACAAACAGCTCACATAAATGGCAGCAGATGAAGTTTGCACAATTCACTTACTCTCACACAGTTGGTCTGAGTATTTGGGACCAGTATCTCATTGAAGCTGGCTTTTATCCTATCAGAGAGCAGCAGCACCAGATACTGGACATCCAGAGGGAACTAGAAAAACCTCCCACCTATTCCTGGACAGTCAAAGTACAGGGATGGGTGAGATCAGCCTGGTATATCCAGTTTATCACTGAATCAGAGTGGTTAACTATGCAAAGTTTAAAGAAAATCCTTTAAAGCATTAATTTTTCACAAGCAAGGGATAAACATGAGGCCCAGCGACCTGCACCTTCAACCTTCAAAATCTAACCATTTCATCCATGAGTCTGAATGAGCAATCATGCAAAGTATTACAAAAATAAGTCACAGGTTCTTTGAGATATTGGGTTACGAGCAAGGGATGAACATGAGGCCCAATTACCCTGATCTTTGACCTACTAGATCGAAAATCTAATCAATTAATACTTGAGTCTCAGTGGGCATTTGAGCAACTAACTACTAAACTACTAAAGAAAGTCCCTCAAAGCATTGTTGAGATATCTCTTTCCCAAGCAAGGGATGACCATGAGGCCCAACAATATGGTCCTTGACCATCCAACAACTGATGACTTCATCCATAACTCCAATGACCTTGCAAAGCAGATGGATACGCCCGTTTCCGTGTTTCTTACTGGCAAATCCATCTTGCAAAGCTCCCGTCTGAACCGTCTGGGCACGGTTAGAAAATGACAGGACCAATCAGCGTCGAGGGGTAGAGCAAGCAGCAACAAGAGGCCGGTGCAAGTATGGTGGAAGACATTAGCGTGGATGCTGCTAAAGTGCCAGTTTTATCAGAACTCGACGACATTTCTGTTTAAAGAAGAACAGAGAACAGCATTGACTTGTTTTCTTTTCAAAAACGACAAAAGTCGTGTACTTACATGTCTACAGTCGCCATGGTTCATGTTATGCAGCTCTCTATGGAGTTTACTTGACGGTAGCAGCTCAGCTCAGTGTGGGGCTACGATGTCACATTTTTTTGCTCTGATTGGCCTGTAAAGATATGACAGAACATTCATCCTATCACCCTCCAAACTTTTTTTAAAGGCTCTGCCATTTCCCAAATGCTGTCTATGGAAGGTTTACCAGATGGATGTGTGAGACATATCCACCTGGCGTGTCAGGTTATAACTCCAAAGGAACATTTATGCAAAGTAAGAAGAGATTAACATGAGGCCCAATTACCGTGGCCTTTGATGTCTAATGTAATCAGTTCATCCTTGAGTCAGAGTGGACTTTTATGCCAAGTTTGAGAGAAGTTCCTTGAAGCAGTCTTGAGGTACACAAGATGGCCTGGCACATGCGTAAATAGAAATGGATGGAAGAATAACCTGAAAACATAATGCCTTCAGCCCCCATCTTTTACTGGCGTGGAGGAGTAAATAACTAACGCATCTCAGCTGCAGCTTTGGTCAATAGAAATACATAACATACTGTAATGCTTGAAAAATGTACTACATTTTATTGCATTGCAGTGTTTAATATTTGATTATGATCAAGCCTTTCTTGACTCTAATATTCGTTCGTCGACGTACCAATCAGAGCGGCCCCTCTCGTACCAACCATTGCTGGGCTACTTCCAATCAGACAAGCTTCACCCAGGTAAAGTCTTTTCAGTGCTTTGCAATGAATTTGTGACCTTAATTTCATAACTTCAGCATAGTTAAAAGGTGTGCTTTGGGTGTCAGCATGAGCAATTCAAGATATCCACATCATAATCCAGGAGTATTTTTCACGTTTCCTTAACTGAAAGTTAGTTATGAAAATGCTTTCTTAGAATTTGACTCCATAGACCAGGGGTTCTCAACCTTTTCAGCCCGTGACCCCTAAAATAAAGGTGCCAGAGACCGGGGACCCCCACTGTACCTGAAGGTGGCTGAACACAGCCATGAACATTCTAGAAACGGGTTAGAAGTGTTAAAAATGATCTGCAAAATTTTCAAAAAATTGCAAAGCAGGGTGAAAGTGGCAAAAATCGGGCCCAAAAAGTGGTTAAAGGGGATTAGGAAGTGGCAGAAATAAGTTAAAAGTGGAAAAAATTGTTAAAAAATTGGTGAAATGGAATTTAAAAGTGAGAAAGTGCTTTAAACTTGCAAAAATTGGCATTACAAATGTTAAATGTGGCAAAAGTGTGGTTAAAAGGGGCACAAATGAACATAAAAACTGGTTAAAAGGAATTAATAGTGGAATTAATGGGTCACCAGAGGCAAGTATAGGTGGAAAATGGCCTGAATTGTTTAGAATTGGCAAAAAAGGCAGAAAAATATGGTGAAAAGGTTTAATATTGACAACAATTGGTTAAGAGTGGCAAAATGTGCTAAAATTGGCAAAAGTTGGTGGGAAAAAGTGATGAAAATGAGATTAAATTTGGCAAAATTGGTGTACAAAGGCAAAACTGTGTGAAAAAGAGGCAAAAATTGATGTAAAAACTGTAGAAATTGATGAAAAGTGGGAAATACTGGTCACAAGAGTGGGCAGGAAAAAAGCATATCAAAAATACTCATTTTTTAAGGCATCCGGTGACCCCCTCTAATTGTCTTGCCACTCCCATAGGTGACCACAGGCAGTTCAACCTATGGTCAGTCACAAGTATACTTACTTGAAGGTAAGATACAACATTTTGATAATATTGGATGGCTTTAAAGTTCAGAAGCTTCTTAGCATTAACATCCCCTATAACCTGACATTGCTGCTGGTCTAGAAAGGCTGGCTGTAGTGAGACATACATCTTTATTGTCTCTTTATGCAAAAGCAGCACTTTGGAGGACAGCAAACATAAGCAGATGTCACCAGTATGAGACCTCTGCAAACTTTAAAGGGTTTTAACACGTTTAAGAGATCACGAGTTATCCTCATACACTCTACTGTGTCTTTGTCTTTTTTCTTTTCTCCAAGTTCATAAAAAAATCTAATATATCCAAAAGAAATTAAAGTCAGCTTTATCAAAGTGTGTTTTAACTGTTTGAAATTGGAAGAAGCCTGGCAGCAACAGATTCTGTCTGACTTGGGTTCAGTAGTACAGGGATGGGACTTGATGAAGGGTCTATTGTGCATAGAAATGGTCTGCTGTCTCTTGGTAGTGCACTGTTGTTAGAAAAACACTTAGGAAAATCAGACCGTTATTAAGGATGCAGCTCCAATTACAAACTCTGACGGACTAGCTTCAATCCACAGAGAGAGGTTTGACTCATTTAAACCATTTAGACCGAAGGCCACATTGCCACAAAACAGCCTCTAAAACCAAAGAAATGTTTGACAGTTATCTCTCAAATGATCTGAAGGTTTTTCTGAAAAACTTGTAGGAATTTAAATCTTTATTTTTCAGCCTTGGCAGCGCATAAAGACATGCAATAAACATTTCAAAGCTTCAGCGCCTTAACATTTGTTGACATTTTTCATTAAAAATCGTCAGTTTAATTAGAATATTCAAAATCCTCTTCTTCTAAGCATGTCTCTCATCCTTTGAGCAGTTGTTCGAGGCATTTATTAAAAATTGTCACAACAATGTGAAGAGATGCCTGGAGATTTCCCATAATATGTACTCAATTCAGAGTGTGCTTCTGGGAAATCTCCATTTAAATGGCCTTTGTTGGTTAAACTGATTATTAATATTTTGATTAATGTAGTCCACTAATGCTGGCTAAATTTGAGTTTAAGGACCACCTGCTACTAGTCAGGGTTGTGGCTCTGGTTAATGGGCCTGCTCTACTGCCCAGATCTAAACCAGCACGGTGGGCAGATGGCACCATACAGGAGCGGTGCAGTCCTTATCATTTTAACTGTTATGTTGCTTTTCATTAAATTCACTGTTGGTGTTAAATACTGCTGTAGTCTGCCTCAATGTTGCTGACATTGTTCAAGTTGTTAAAAGCTTTTTCATCCATGTAGAGGCTAAAGAGACTAAAACAACAATTATTTTTGTCCTATTTGTGTTCCACATGTTTATTTTAGTAAATCATGTTGCAGTTCATTACTCATGTCTTAAAATCAATGATATAACCCAAAACACATAACAAAACCCAAATCACATCAGGCTTATGCACAGGAATGCTGCATTCAGTCAAAATAGGTTAAAAGTGATGTCAGAATTATCTGGCTGCAGGCCTATTTGCATATTAGTCCCTTACCCCACTCGCTCAATTATACCTCTGTCTCTTCTTTATTTATCCTCTTAAGAAATCCTCTTGTTTTGACTGTTTGGAAGTGGCTGCTGTCAGCATCTCATGCAAAGTAGTGTAGGAAAAATGCAGTCAAGTGTTCTTCTGTAAGGTTAAGCTGCCACTGCAGAGGTTTGCACATATCACAAAAAAAAATAAGAGTGGGAAAAATGATCCTCAGCACAGGCAGGATGGTGCTGGCAATTGGCAGAATGAGGTGACACAAAAAAAGTAAAGTAAAAGAATGAATCTGCTGAAAACAGTGATAGTGAATGATGTCAGAAATCCAATTTTTTAGTTTAATCTTTAAGCTGTTTGTGGATATATTTCTTCCAATGGGTGGAAGCTAAAGGTGTAACTAAAGCTAAAGTACATATTGTATGTTCTGTTTTTAACAATGTGCTGTTGAAGTGGCATGATGCTCACAAAAAACAAGAACCTAGTTACACTTTAAAAACATCAGACTGACTAAAAATATTTCCATTCTTTGACTTTGCAGCTCTGTAAGACCACAGATTTCAACAGAAAAAGGAAAGCCTCTTTTTCTGAGACTCTCCACTACCTTAAAAATATCCAAAGACTCAATCCATGAATATTTTACACCTTGTCCCACAACTTCATCTGAACGCCTGAATCTACTGGAGTCCATCAATAGACTGTCTGTATTAGCACCAGGGCCACACATACTCCCTCTCTCCCCTTCTTTCTTTCACTCACTCAGCCTCCCTCGCTCTTCAAACGACCACACACAAGGCCATCCATTCAGAGAGCCTCCTCCTGCAGCCTCAGAGCTCCCCTGAGGTATGTGTGTATGTACAGACCACGCTGCCCAGGATTGGAGTGAGAGAGAAGAGGGTGAGCCAGTGGGGTTGTTACTGCATCTTCCTCTCTGATGATGAGGCTCTACAGGGCTTCTTCTGACACTTGCTCTCAGCTTTTCTCCCGGTTTGATGATGAGGGCTTCTGTGAGAAAAATGATGGTGAATGGAGGTGGTCGAACACTATATCACTTGTAAGTGAGCAGTGATTGTTTTAGTGATTTGGAGGCCACAAGAAAGACTAGGCTTTATGCATTTTGCTATCAATAGCTGGTAAACATTGTTTTTAGGTACCTTTTATCAGGGAACAAAGCCCCAAAACTACAGAAAAGAGGCAAATTTTGATAAAAGAATGAATGTACACATAACCACCAGTAGAACCTATTACCTCACACCTTTGCCACAACCTCCAGAACAGTGATTGCAAGGACTGGAAATATAATATTCAAGGTTGTCTCTCTCTGCCCAGACCATTCTTGTGAATGCAATATTTCAAGAATACTATGGGGGATTTTCTTTAAACTTTGCTGAAATGTCAAGTCAGCCTTCGGGATGAACTGATTCGGTTTCAAACATCATGGGCCAAAGGCCAAGACCATTGGGTCTCATGTTCATCCCTTGTTTAGTAACCAGTATCACAACAACATTTTGAAAGATTTTCTTTAAAGTTTGTACAGATATCTGCCCAGCCTCAGGGCATCAACTGATTAGGCTTTAAAGATCATAGGTCAAAGGTCAAGGTTATTGCCCCTCATGGCCATTCCTTGTGAAAATGATATCTCAAGAATGCTTTGAGAGATTTCCTTCAAACTTTGCACAAATGTGAAGTTTGCTGCAGTGATAAACATTACATTTTGTAGGTCATAAGTAAAGGTCAGTGGGCCTCATGGTCATTACTTCTGATAGGGATTTGTATTGGATGAATTGGTTTTATTTTAAAATGACTGAGTTCAATAGAACGACCCACACACACTCACACAAACACACACCTAAAGGAAATAAATACAAAAAATATCAATTAAACAAAAAAAATAAGGTAATTGGTGCTAGTAGTTTCACAATTAATAAAGTGAGGATAACCTGAGTGCAGGGAAAGTGTCTCAAGTGATTGTAGTATAAGGACACCTGTGTCTGGAAGGTCTAGTCGCTGGTTAACCAGTATCCCTGGCCACTATTACACCATCAAGACAAAAGAACACTCCAAGCAAAACAGACAAAAGGTTATTGAAAAGTATAAGTCAGGGGATGGATACAAAAAAATTCAAAGCATTGAACATCCCCCAGAGTTTAGTTAAATCTATCATCAAGAAATACAAGGAGTATGGCACATGTGTAAATCTGCCTAGACCAGGCTGTCCTCACAAAATGGGTGACCTTGCTAGAAGGAGACTAGAGAGAGAAGCCGCCAAGATGCCAATGACTACTCTGAAGTAGGTACAAGCTTCAGCAGCTGAGATGGGAGAGACTCTGCATAAAACTGTTGCCCAGGTTCTTCGCCAGTCAAAGCCTTTTGAGAAATTGTCAAAGGAAAAAACCTTTAAGAATAAAATTCATATTAAATCTCCACTAGAGGTTGCCAAAGGCATGTGGGGGACTACATAGTCAAGTGGAAGATAATTCTTTGGTCTGACAAGAGCAAAATGGTGCCATCAGACAAGATGCTATGTTTAGTGGACACCAAAGGCTGCACGACACCACAAACGCACCAGCTCTACTTTGAAGCTTGGGTGTGTCAGCATCATGCTGTGGGGATACTTCTCAGCAGCCAGCCCTGAAAGGCTTGTAAAGGTAGAGAATGAAATGAACAGGGAAAATATAGGAAAATCGAGAAGGACAATCTTATCCAGTCTGCAAGAGAACTGCAGCTTGAGAGATTTATTTTCCAGCAGTACAATGGCCTAAAGCAAACAGAGAAACAAACAGAGAGACACAACATCACAGAAAACCAACTTCAGTTGGCAAGGATAGAGGCATATGAAGTTCCTACAGCCTAAAGCTCTACTTATGCCCATTTAACTTGGTTATGGTAAGACAGTGGGACATTTTAAGGGGTTTGGACTTCGGGACACCAGGGGTCCTTCTCAGGGATTTTTTTTGATAAACAGTTAACATCTATTTTGATACTTTCTGTGCAATCTATGTACTTTGTTTGGATTCAAAATACACAACCTCATCATTAAAAACCATCTAAAATACATGCCTCACATTTGATGCAGACTTGCTGTTATCAAAGATTAATGACAGCGTTGGAGATTAAGCTAAGTGCATTGCTAAACATCAGCTTATTGCATTATAACTCCTTAATAAATAGACATTTAACAGCCTAAAGTTGATGCAGTGTAGTTTTGCCACTGTTTACCACATATCTGCTGCACTCTCTCCTCTCTGTATCCACTGCCTACTGTTGTTTCTCTCTCTAGTTTTCATCTGCAGCTGTCCGTATGCTTAAACTGATCACATAGAAGCATACAGCTTATTATCACAAGGCAATGGCTTGCTAATTAAATAACAGAACCTAGGAACTTAATGAGTAGAAATTTACAAAATCTTGTTAGACAAAATTTATCAGACTTCTTATCCTCAGCCTTAGAACAATCACAAGAGACGCTTTAACAACTCAAAACCTGTAGCAACTTGTTTTGGTGTTTTGGTGCACACTCTGAGTGAGTGAGCGGTCAAGCGTTGTCAGAGAGAGAGGGAGAGTGAAAAGGAAGAGGTTGACAATCTTGCAGTAGGTTTGAGTTTTAAAATATATTCTGAGCTAAATCGAAACATGTGGGGCTCATATCACCCATGCCTTTGACACCCCTTTGGGCACAATGCTCTGGGCAATTGCCTATCTCTGCCTAATGTAAAACCGTCTTTGTCTGAGCAGCTTGTGGATGAGCATAAACAGAAAGAAAGAAGTATCTTTAAGTGATTGCAACTCTGCAAGACACGGATGTCTAGAAAATTCGAATGCAGATCTATTTTTTTCCTACTTACTTTCTGATTTTACCTTGCTGGTTTCTGCATATTAAATTGCTTCACTTCACTTTTTTTTTAAAGAAATTACATTGAATCTGACTGACAGGTTTTGAATTCCTTCTTTAGCGAGTGCTGTAATAAAATTCTTAAAACATATTCAGGTAGTGCTTTGACTTAAATATGCAAGGCCAAGGATGTACCAACCCAGAGAAGCACGAATCCAGAGATACAAAAGTTTAGCTACTGTATATTTCCACTGGATAAAGTTGAATTTAATCCCTTTTTTACCTGCTGAATTTTTTTTTTTATCAAAGACATCAAATGTTGTTCAGACTTTGGAAAATCTTAGAATCAAATGTGTTTTGTAGAATTAAACTACATAATGAGATAATTTTCTGCTTCTAACTGAAGATTTGTTTTTGGGCTTATATGATTCTTGCCTGAGAAATATGTCTGGAGAGGATATTACCTTTTCACACGCATAAAAAATATTCTGCACATGAAATAGGTAACTTCAACAGCATACTAAGGCTGTGCAATAATGCCATGGTGTTGTCCTCTCATCTTTTTCTTTTAAATTTTTGTTTTTTTTTCTTTAATTCATATCGGCTGCTGCCCCATTGAGCTCTTACCAAATGGAGCGTTTTATAATCTCACCTATGGTTACCCTCAAATTCCACATACTCCGCCTGCGCAGTAATCCGCATGGGAAGTGCACTCTGGAGCAAATCACCCCCTCCCTACTCAGTCTTTGCAGTTCCACTGTACATGCTCTGGTATGGGAATGGGGAATGGCAAAGTAACAGTGAACAACCCAAGTTCCTTGACAGTTTTTGCCAGCCAATTGCATGTGTAACTAGACAAATTTGCAGTTTAAACAAGTGAGTTGTCAAGAACATACCGGCAAGCAGAAAGGACTATCAAAAAGCTTCACTGATGGCAGAATGACTGCATGATATTAATGCCACCCCCTTCTCTTGCCTGGGGGAATTATACTGAATATTTCCTGCTGCAATTACACATCAGCTCACCTTGACTTCCAGCAGAAATTCTGCTGAAGAAAAAGTCCAGATACAATGGAACAAAAACACTCCAGTTCACTACTAAATGATAATTAATTTCTGGAGTGGATTTTTCTCTAGTTATCAATCTTAAGCACACCCTCTGTTTTTACATGCACTCTTATATACAGCCAATATGCTGCATGTGAAATGTAGACAACAATGTTCTGATTGACTGTTCCCATTAGGCTTTATTAGTGTTACATTAACACCAACTGCTTGAGTAGGTCCTGCTCACACTGCTCACTGTGTGTGATTGTATACTTTTTTATTTGTAATTAGCATTAATTATGCACATAGTCTACCTGTGCAGCAGTACAGATCCTCTAATGCACCTTTCTACATTTCATATTTTTATGTCTTATTTCATTATAGAGTGCTTGTACTTGTACTTTTTATGCCATTCTGTCACTGTTCTTAAACTGCTGTTTTACTGCTTTTTTATTCTTTTTCTATTTCTGTTCATTGTTTTTTTGCACCACCACCACCAACGACGAGACAAATTTCATTTATATACTGTTAAAATCTACTTGGCAAAAATCTTTATTCTGACTACAAATTAAGCATTTTCCAGTCAAAGCTACTTTGTCTTTGCATTATTTTGGATAAAGCATGACCCCCTCTCTCCTTCTGATCTTGTCCTATAAAATTTTGTAACAAAGAATCCTTTTTTCACTTTTATTATTTAAAACTGTATTGCCATTTTCTTTTTTTCCTCTTTTTCTGACAATCAGTTACAGCAGTTGCTAATGCACCTGTGGGCGTCCCTTGCCTTTGGAGCTTTAGGGTGCAGGGTTTGCACCCCCACACCCTTAAACTATGGCATTTAAACACCCATGAATGAAAGATCCACATAGGGGGAGTACTCCTGACTCCGCGGCTATTAGACAAGCTGCATTTCACATGAAGGTTCTCACTGGCCCCACCCAGGCCTGATTACCACCATGTTGAATCAACAAATCACTGAAATAGAAGCTGTCAGACAAGGTGAAGTAGGCTACAAGATCTCAAAAAGAAACGCATCATGCCACGATCCAAAGAAATTCAAGAACAAATGAGAAACAAAGTGATTGAAATCTATCAGTCTGGAAAAGGTTACAAAGCCATTTCCAAGGCTTTGGGACTCCAGCGAACCACAGTCAGAGCCATTATCCACAAATGGAGAAAACTGGGAACAGTGGTGAACCTTCCCAGGAGAGGTTGGCCAACCAAAATGAATCCAAGAGAGCAACCACAACTCATCCTGGAGGTCAACCCTCCGATACGGCTGAGTTAAAACAATTCTGCAAAGAAGAGTGGGCCAAAATTCCTCCAGTGATGGGAAGGACTCATCATCAGTTATCACAAAAGCTTGATTCACTTATTGCTGCCAAGGGTGGAAAAAAACAGTTTTTAGGTTCAGGGGGCAATCACTTAAAAATTAAATAATTACTCAGACAAGGCATTTTGTATTTACTTGTGTTGTGTTTGTGAATAATAATAATAATAATAATAATAATAATACAAAAAAAATACTCCTTTAGTTTAGTTTTTTTTTGGTAATGTTTTGTTTTTTTAGATAAAAGGACTGTGGAGTTATGCAAATATATCGACCTTTAAAGGGTTAACCAGCCCCTCCTCCAAAAAAAAATATTATATATGATATATATGATTATTTTTGTAACAAGTGACTTTCTGGACATGTATAAAGCAGAGTTAAATGAGTCTCACTTGTGGCTTTTTCTGCAGTTTGTTGCACTGCTAGTGACATATCATTAGCCATAAGTTGAATACCATAAACAGCTTGGTAGGAATTGCACATTTATTCTACTTGCAAATGTAGTAACTGTGTTCAAATCTGAATAATTCTCATTTCATTGCTGTTTCTTATGCTTATATTTGTGTTTCAAATAAGCTAAGGACATCATGGCAGTGCTCTTCAAAACTGAAGAAGAAGAATCTGTGGTTGCTGAACCCAGAGAGTCGTCTTAAGCTCCCAGCCTTCTGTTTTCACTCTACAAACACATAAATCAACTCAGCCGCTTGGTAAGTTTCCCCTTTTTTCCTTTACCACGCTGATCGCTTCCAACAAAAACACAACTGAACAGTATCAGAAGTACAGCTTCCAAAGTCATTAGCCCCCTCTCACCTAACCTCTCAGACCTCAACAACAGAGCCGTCACACTCGCTGCACTCAGCATAGCAAATGACACTGATCACCCACTCAGTGCACACTTCACATTACCTCAGTCTGGACTCACATAAAGGGCTGAGAGATGGCAGAAGGCCAGCTTTGGCAGAAGTTGGGTCCCTTCTGCTGTAGCAGCCCTGAACAAAGTACCTTACTCATTTCTACCTATGGGTGTGAGTGAGGCTTATGTGTATATGAAATTCTATGTGTGTAAATTAAACTAATTTAAGAGTAATCATATGTAGAACCATATGTCCACTGTATCTATTACATGTTGGTTTTTTTTCCAATAAAACATGCACACATGCAGATTGTGAGAACTGATTTCCCATTGGGACATAAATGCTAGCTCTCTACCAAGTTATTCTCACTCTGAAAACTCATTCTAAAACAGGAAGTTGACTAATTATTGCAATGATCTTTTATTCTAAACAAACAGCTTAAATCTTCAAACCAAACAGCTGCTCTCTTTTGAAAACACTGCCTCTGGGGATGAGGTGTATAATGGGTATGCAGGGCGCTATTTCCTATTCTGTTAGCTGGTTTATAGGAACAATTTCAGACCAAAACATGGAGCCAGAATTTAGAGTCCATATGTACACCCAGATTGTTTCACAAGTAACCAGTTTACAACCAGACGAGTTTAAAACCAGCAAAACAACAGACTGCAAAAAAAGAAGATTGCAGTACAGCCAGTGTGTTCCCACTTTTGGCTCATATAATTTGTTTTCCTGCATGAAAAATGCTCAATCCAACATCATTATGCCTTTTTACTTACACATGGCAACTGCAATGGTGTAATATACCGGTGTCCCAGTGTGTGAGTTCACATTGTGTTTCAGCATCGCAGGGGAGCGAGGGGAATGTTGTGTAGACACAGGGAGGGTGCTTCACTAGCACATACACATACAGATTTGTTCCACCCTGCCAGCTCTGATGATAAACATTGCCTCTGTTTTCCCCTCATTACTACTGTTTACACCTCAGATGGCGGATAAGAGGCAGAGCATCCCCACCATTTCACCTCCATGTGTTACACATTGCAGATGAGGCGGAACAGCAGTGCACATATCCTACCTTTAAATGGTGATATGTAACTGCCATCAAATGTCAAGGGAAAGCCAGGTAGAACTTCCTTAAACTTGTATTTTGTCTTGCAAACAGGGTTCTCCCAGAATGCCTTATGAATCATTGGCAAGATTTTAAAATTACAATCTAATACTGTAATGTTGTTTCAGTGTTATTGTACTTTTGGTTTTGAATAAGTATTTTAAAAGACCTTGTTGAGCAAAAAATGTTCCATATTGTCTACAAACAGCAAAATCTACAGTCAAATTAACACTGTCAGAGTTAAAACTGACACTTTCTGACAATGTTCAGGGCTTGACACTACAGAAGGGGTAGATCCATCATAGGCCTGGCTGATTATTGATGCCAATATTTGGTATTTTGTCAATTTTGTTAGCTGACTTTAGAATAATGTCGAGAGATACAGTAGAGATACAGTGCTTAACAAATTTATTAGACCACCCTAACCCTAACCAAAGTAAGGTTTATGCCACAGCTGCTCTAAATTAACAGCATTGATAGTTACCAAAATCATTTTTTATGTTTCTGCAATGGTTAATACACCAATATGTAGAAGCTCTTTAACCCAAATGATATTTTTAATGCTAAAATATAATTATTATTGTTAACAATGAATTTTCAAATTTACTGATTTACAAAAAAACTGAAAAAATAGTAAAGCAAATTAATATTTATTGATTAATATGTCAAATGATAGTTATTTACTTGCATTCCTGAACAGAAAAATTTTTTTTAGTGGTTGATGTTATTTTGATTGATTTTTGACTTCTCAGAGAAGCCCAGTGAGTTGGCTCAAATTTGGGTGAATTCAGTTTGAAATTCCTCATTCCTGTTCAAAATGGTAAAACATGGAGAGCTCACTGAAAATGAAAGAGTCTGCATTAAAGCACTTAATGATGCTGGATGGTCTTTGAGACAAATATGACAGGTGGTCTAATAAATTTGTTAAGCACTGCATATCTCAGATCTCCATGATACACACTGTCCAATATATGAAGACTCTGAGCAGAGGCATGTACAAAACAACACCATAGTCAAGAACAGGTCAAGAAAGTTGTCTCATTCTAGACACTGAGGGAGAAACAGGACTTGTTTCTGTCGTAAAAAACATGTAAAACCATCCGCTTTTTAGCCACATAATGAATATGCTGATTGATCAACACTGTCAAATAACTTCCAACACTGAAGGCCATCTTTTGGCTGTGTAGCTGAACACTTTTTCATTTTTTAGTTTTAGAAATGTACACTCTCAGTGGATCATTTTCAACTAAATCTTATCCTCATAATAATATATATACAATTCACTGCTAAAACAATGGAAATACTGCTAAAATAGAGATGCCATGTTTGTTTTAAACACATTTATCATTTGGGAAGAGATACAGTAAATAACACTTCCAGTGTCACATACAAGTTTAGAGTACATGGTGAAAAGTTCACAGTTAAAGATGCTACATGCAGTGACACTTACAGATCTGACTGGTTGACACTGAATTCTTACACTCTTGTTTAACTCCTAATCTCTTTCAACTGAGAGTATGTATTTTTAGGGATTTGACTGCATCCACAGTATAATAAGCTCTTCACTTGTTTCAGTGTTGCAATGTCACTTAGCAGATGCTTTTGTCCAAAGCAGCATATATTTGAGAGTAAGTACAACACAAACAAAGATCTAGATCAGAAGAAACAACATTAGTAAGTGCCACAAAGTGCTTCAAGTCCATTTGGATGCTGGCACTGCCATGAGGTGATAAAGGCAACACACATGGTGTATAGCTTTTTTTTTTCCCAATAAACATCGGCAATGAAAAAAACAGTAATTCATGTAAGACCTCATCATCACCATTAATTAAATAGTCTTCATTAACAAATAATGACCAAAGTGCCAAGTGCTGGGTCACTCACAAAGACCTGTGCGCAAAACCCCAGAAGTAGAGCAGGACAGTGCGAGCAAACAGTAGTAGGGTGACTCATTCTACCACTGGAGACAACAGCAGAGAAGAGTCTATCTAAGACCCCGTCCACAACAGTTTTTTGTCGTATCTGTGTTTTATCCACACAGAAACAGCGTTTTAGGAGGCCGTAAACGCTACTTTTTGAAATCAGGTCCCAGAGTGAACAAATTTGTAAATGCTTACCGTTTTGTCTCCGTGTGGGCAGCCAACAGCATCTTTCTTGAAATGATGACATCACACATAGCGTAGCCCACTTACGCTGCATGTGCATGTCAAACCGAATCAACAATGGCGGTTTACAGGGGTGTGTTGGTGCCGCAGAAGCTATTGAGCTTATTATTTCCTTTTACAGGAAAATTTGATGCTCCTTTACCACCACCGAGGACAGCATACACCCGATGTTCTTAAATTCACTGTGGAAAACAACCAGAAAGACAACTAAGAGAAAGTCTGTGGCTGTTTTATGTGATCTTCTTCTCTCTTTTGGTGCATTTCTGTGGCAGCATTACAGCACCACTTACAGGCTTGGCATATATACTACATTGTTTTCAGTCGTTTTGCGGACATTTCCTGAAATAATCCTGTATTTACAAAAAACTTTTTCATAACGAAATGGGAATATGTCATTTTCATCTCCGTGTGGACAATGCCTTAGATGCATTCTACTCCTGGGATAGCAGTGGAAAATAGTCTTGCTAAGACTCATTCTACCAATGGAGACAACAAGATTCATTCTACCAGTGTATGGTGTTCTCTATCAGGCTGGGACTTCGGTGTTTACTTGAAAGTAGAAAGGGACTCTATGGATTGAATTGAGTTAATGGTTATTCAACAGAAGAGAAGTGCTGGGCTAGTCACTTAGGGGCCTGATGTGTTGAGATCACCAGATGCCTTTCGCTGGCTGAGCGTAGCGGGCAAGGAGTGTAGACCTGGATGAGGGATTCCAGGTAAACAGGAGCAGTTTTAATTTCTGCTTTGTAAGCCATGATTAGAGTTTTGAATCTGATATGAGCTGAAACTTAAAGCCAGTGTAGAGAGATAAACAGAGGACTGACATGAGCTGTCTTGGGTGGGTTGAAGACCAGATGTGCTGCTGTGTTCTGGATCATCTGCAGAGGTTTAAATGTGCATGCAGGGAGGCCTGCCACTAATGAGTTGCAGTAGTCAATGCATGATATTACAAGAGCCTGTACCAGGAACTGCGTTGCATGCTCTGTCAGGTAGAGTCTGATCCTCCTGATATTACAGAGGGTAAATTGGCAAGACCAAGCAATCGAGGCAACATAAACCTTGAAGGTTAGCTGGTCATCAATATTGACACCCAGATTTCAGGGAGGGTTAGTGAACATGGATACTGATCTGGGGTCGCATGGTGGGAGTAGCTAGAATGATAATCTGCTCAGTCTTGGACAGGTTGAGTTGAAGGTGACATTCCCTCATCTATTTCGAAAAGGCAGGATGAGATCCAAGCTGAGACAGTTGTGTCATCTGGTGGAAAGGATTGGAAAAGCTGTAATCATCTGCAAAACAGTGATAAGAAAAGCCATGTGTATACCGAGAAAAGGAGGGGAACAAGCACTGACCCTTGAGGCACCACTGTTGATAAGCCTTGCTGTTTGGATACTCCTCCTCTACATGGTACTCTAAAAGATCTCCCTGTGAGGGCAGACCTAGAGATACCAAGTGCAAGTTCAGTTGAGTGGCCCGGCATAAAGCCAGAGTGATTCTGATCAAGTAGATCATTGTTTAGCAAATATTATGAGAGCTGGTTGAAGACTGTGCATGCCAGTATTTTCGACAGGAATGGGAGAAGTGAGACCAGCCTGTAATTTTCAACCTGGGCTGGGTTGACAGTGTTTTTTTTTAGCAGTGGTGTGACCTGTGCTTGCCTGTTGACAGACAAAGAGGAGTTGATGCATGTTACTGCAGGGCTGATTGTGGGCTCAATCGCCTGCAAGAAATGTGATGGCATCGGATCGAGCGGACAGGTTGTGGGCTTTGAGTCAAACAGAAGCCCAGCGACTGCTCTCACTCAGTGGAGAGAATGAGTTAAGTGAGGCATCACTAGCTGGTGGCAGAAAGATGAGCTGGTCAGGCTCAGAGAATTGATTACAGAGAAGAATGAGGATGCATCAGTAGCAGCACACATCTTTGCGTGATAAAATGCTTTCTTAGCAGATTTTAAAGCAGAGGTAAATGAGGTGAATTTTTGCTGATAATCAGTCAAATCAGTGGATTGTATGGATTTACGCCACTTTCTCTCTGCCTCCCTGAGCCCTGCTCTTTGCTCTCTGATGACCTCAGTGAGCCAGACAAGGTGGGGTAGTGAAATTTCACTTACCAAAAAGTTACTCTCCTGAATCTGCCGTGTATAAATGGTGCTGAGTCAAGGACTGCTGATGACACATCAGGGGCTTGAAGGGTAGTCCCATTTCATCTGGTAAGACAAGGAGTAGGGGTAAAGTTAGAAATGGGACTTAGCTTAAGTTCCCACATTACAACAAAATTTTGCAGTTGCACTTTAATACAGGCATAGCCCCAGGATTACAACTTTGCATGGTCCCACAAAATCCTGGACTACTGTGAGAGAGCTGGTGATAAAACCTTAGGATGTTTTCTGACTGTAACCCCTTCAGACTCGAATTCCCTCCTCAACATATTAGTATCTCTGTCCCTCATGGATCATCTGAGCATCGCCTGAGAAACGTGTGCACGCATAAGCACACCTTCGCTAGTTTTACAAGAACAATATGCCCCGATATGATTAGTTATGACTTCCCATCTGATAGCTGAATAATCATGAATTTGCACATTTTAGAGATAATCTATATTTTAGGTTTTAAATTGCATTCAAATAGTTATATAATACAAAGGTAAAAGCAAGGAAAGTCTATTGCCTCCAAAACTTTTAGGGTGAGCCAACTGGACAAGTGGGTGGGCCCAGGCCCATAAGGCCCGCCCTTAATGCCACGGCTGCTGTAAGATTAAAAAAGTATTTGCCTTTAATGAGGCAGTATGGTTGGAGATTTGTAAAAATAAAGGAAAAAATCATTTTACCTTTCAACCCCAAAAATAACTACTCAGAACATTGAGTAAACAAGATTAATTTGAACCTTTCTTATAGACCAGCAATTTTACTTGTAGGCTTTAAGTAAATTTCAATCAAAGTAACTGTACTTTTACTTGAGTATAATATTTTGTCCCCTCCCTGAGCTGCCACCTTATCATGGTGGAGGGGTTTGCATGTCTCAATGATCCTAGGAGCTAAGTTGTTGGGGGTTTCATGACCCTGGTGAGGTCTTCCAAGGCAAACAGGTCGTGGGTGAGGGACCAGAAGAAGTGCGGCTCAAAAACCATATATGGAGGAACAGCGGGACGGACTCCAATCTCCCTCGCCTGGAGGCAGGTCACTGGGGCCCCCTCCTGGAGCCAGGCCTGGGAGTGGGGCTTGATGGCGAGCGCCTGCTGGCAGGGCCTGCACCAATGGGGCCCGGCCGGGCACAGCCAGAAGAGGCAACGTGGGTCCCCCCTCCCATGGGCTCACCACCAGTGGGAGGGACCACAGAGTTCAGGTGCAGTGTGAGCTGGGTGGCAGCCAAAGGCGGGGACCTTGGCGGTCCAATCCTCGGCTGCAGAAGCCGGCTCTAGGGACGTGGAACGCCACCTCTCCTGTGGGGAAGGAGCCTGAGCTTGTGCGTGAGTTTGAAAGGTACCAGCTAGATATAGTTGGTTTCACCAGCTGCCTCTACTTAAATAAAAGCAAAGCACCATTTTCTTGTAACTTACCCACCCCCTCCTGGACACCCTTTGAGTTTTATCATGTCCTGTTAAAACATCTGAAAATGAAAATTGGAAGAGAAAGAAAGTTGTGAATTATAAAGAGTATTTTGCCTTTTGCCAAGTATAGGTAAACTGGGGCACATTTTTCTGAGTTAGGACAGCAGTGCTGCAGCTTTTTGGTTCCTTACCTGTTCCAGTATTCTGTAGTGAATTTACTTTAGTGATGGAGGATTTCCAAGTCTCACAGTACAATGCTTCAACATGCAATTGTTTTCCCTTCAAACATAGTAATAGCAATAGCATATCAAAGTGTCACTCATATGTGATGTTAAAGTGAGGCAGAGGGAAGGAGGGCTGATGACAAAGAGCTGCACAGTGAGAGAGACGCACATTGTGCTGTAGTGTTGGAGAAAAGGAGGCGTGCTGCTCCTCTCCTCACTTTCCAAACACTGAGGGGAGAAACAAAGGAAGCAAGGATGTGAAACCCAGTCTGAATGTGCACAAACCCTGCTGCAGTGCAGACTGTTTCTTCCTCTGAGTCTGGTGCTCCCTCAGGATCGTTGATTTCTGCCGCGTTTTGGCGCTTTGCTCAGCGCAGGAGTCCCTAGAAAAGACCCGATAGACGGAGGAGGAGAGGAGGTGCTGCTCGCTGCTTCATCCCGCTGGATGGACCAGAGCTCTGCTTCAGGTTTACACCTGAGGACTCAGTCTTTGAAGAAACTCTGATACTGCACGAAAGTTGGGATTTTATCCCCTCCTTCATTTTTATCGGTGAGTTAATACCTATCAGTAGGCTACTGATACATTTAAGCTCATTTTCTGCCTGGGAGTGTGTGCGAACTGGTTAAAAATTGATTCACATATTTTTGGCGAGTATGTGAATTTTTGTGACGCAACTTCGTGCATGTGTTAGCTACACAGCTAGTCTATATTATAGCACGTTTTCTATAGTTTTGTTGACGACTTACCTGATTAGCATTAAGGTAAGCTGTTAACTTTAAAAGACAAATTAACTAATACAGTTATGAAGGATATATTTCAAAGTATTTTCAGGTCACTCACCTTTGAAATTTCGACTTAAACCTTCCCAAAAAGTCGCCTCCACTTTATATTACATCTCCATATGATGATAAACGTGCAGCTGTTGAGTCTCATCACGATTCAACAGGTTATCTTCAGTCTCTCTCGGTCTGCACTTGGTTGGTGGCTTTTATTGTGCCATCATTCATGCTGCTAATGTTGTTAGTTTAACCCACTGACCTCTTTTCACTCACTGTACATCTGCATGTATTTATTCATATCGGTAGCAAGTGTGGGTTTAGGTCAAAAATGGAGAAGTCATTTGGTTTGCAAATGCAAAAGAAAAACTTCAGCGTATGCAAATTGTTGCGGGTTTAGGTGTCAGTGGAAATTACAGGAAAAATAAAAATACGGAAGCCCGAATAGGACACGCACCTGTTATTTTTATTTTGCTGTTCTCTGGTGGCAAGGAGAATTTTTATTTTTAAAACTTATCTCACCTTATTGGAGGATTACATAACCAGTTTCCCAATGATATCAAGTCAGTTGTTTTCTTGGGAAATGAAGCAAAATAAAATGTATGATTAAAACTGTCAGCATTAAGTTTGATAAATTAAGGTCCATGATTAATGCATTCATTTTTTAAGATGATAATCAATAACATGATTTATTGTCCATTTCAGAACACATAAGTGAAGCTGCAGCATCTCTTTGTTATCAAAAGGCCAAGGTGAAAGAAAAACAATCATAAGAATAAAGTTGAAACACAGTTTCAAAATTAATTTGAAATTTTAAGAAACAAAGTCACATTTTTGAGAACAGAATCAAACCTCAATCTTGAAGCCCTGTATGGTTCAGAGAGCTGTTGTATGCCGTAGACATATATGCCAGATCTCAGCAAAATCTCCAACAAGCAGCTCTACAGGAAAACAGGTAGACAGAGCATCATCAAGCAAATTACACTCAGACGGTTGAGATGGCTTGGTCATGTGCGAAGAATGGAGCAGGACCATATCGCAAAAGTTGCCTTAAGATGGATACCGCCAGGTGACACAGGAGCTGGAACACATGAACCTGTCATGCACCAGTCATGGGGAGAGGTGAAAAATGCTGCAAAGGACCGCATACTAGGGCTGGGCAAAATATCCAGTATACTCGATGTATCCTGGCTTTTGCCACCCACGATGTATAATATGACTATACCGCGAATATCCGAGTATAAAATCTGTGGAAGTTTTAAGCCATCAGCGTGCATTTCTCGCTGGAGTTTCGCTTCTCCTGTTGTCTCTGAATGCATCTCTCACAGCAGCGAGGTCACTCTCTCCCCTCCGCCAATCCAGAAAACTCCTCTGCACATGCGCATCAGCGTCGAGATGCAAGAGAGAGGAAGGTAAACAGAGCAGTGGGGCTAGTTAGCGGGGAGTTAGCTGACTTTAGAGACAGAAGCAGCGCTGGGACTGCAGAGTTGAGCAGTCGTTCAACTTTGAGAAGGAAGAAGTGGAACTTGCGTGGTATTCATTAAAATATGCCAAAAGATAACTCTGAGATAACAGTGGCAGTATCACAACACGTCGCTAAAGACATGAGCCCAGTGTTGCTGAGAAGACACTTAACCCAGAATACGAGATATGCCTGGGTGCGAGCATTTTGCTGAAAACTCCCTGCCAGAGTCGTACAGGTCAGAGAGAAGACGGCCCAGCAACGGACAAATGTGATCCACTTCTCCACAACAATGGAGACTTATCTCAGCCTAACAGTTCAAAACACAGACAACGAGTAGTTAAAATGTTCCTGCCTCCAGACAAGCTCTTTCCCCCAGGATCACACAGTAGAGTTTCTTGAATAAGGTCTAAAGACACTCTCATGTTATGAACTTGTCAGAAACTGGTCCGGCGCTCATCAGCACAGATAACGGACTAATATAATCACAGCTGTGAGCCTGAATGGTGGACTAGACTGCAGGGTTTTGGCCATTTACTGCAAGCTGGATTGGTGAGTTTTGTGTAGGTGTGCTTCACCCTTAATGAGGAAAATAATCATTTTATAGTCAGCAATAGTAAACATAACATAGAACACATTTCAGGACTTTCCATACACTGTAAAATACCAAGTATTTCAGGATTTCTGTATTTTTGATTTATTAGTAAAAGATTGAATGAAGTCCTTTTCAAAATAAACTGCTAAATTTGACTTTATATTGATTTTTACTTTCTGCCAACATTTTTATTAAAAATCCAATGGAACAGTCTATTTTTATCACCAAACTAGTGCCGTTTGGGGCTGAATTAAACATTATACAGCTGCTGAGAGGCCATTTCAAAATATCACGGGTATATATATTGTGTATTGGGATATAGCAAAAATATATTGGGATATCAATTTTAGGCCATATCGCCCAGTCCTACCACATACAATGAAGAAAGCTCACTAACGCCTTATATCACATAAGGTATGAAGACGAGTAAGCAAGCAATAAGTTAATCTTGAGACTATATTTCATCTGTATTCTCAAAATTTTGACTTTATTCTCAACAGTTTTACTTTATTCTCAAAATGCACAGCATTATTTTTCCCTCATCCCTGGCTCTAAACCTTCTCTCTGTGATGTAAAACAAGTCCACCACTGCTGCTTAATGTTTAATTTAGCCTTGAAAAACTCACAGGCAGCTCAGTGGAAAAGTCAGAAGTCAGCTGCACCATGTGTCATCACCAGAGGTGGAAAAGTACACGACTACCGTACTGAAATACAAGTGTTGTTACTATGGTTAAAATTTACTTTAGTTAAAGTACTGGTCTAAATATCCTCCTCAAATAAAGTAAAAACTATTTAATTTAAAGTTTACTTTAAGAACTGAGGAGGCACTGAGGAGTTGTACAGTGAACAGTGTTGGGCAAGTTACTGAAAAATAGTAACTAGTTACAATTACTAGTTACTGCTTGCAAAAAGTAACTGTTAGTTACTGAGTTACTGCTTTGTAAAAGTAACTAGTTACTTTGAGAAGTAACGTTACTATTTTTACTTCAATCCTCATTGTACCATACACATCACATTCATTTGTGTTGTTGTGGCAGTGTGAGAGGAAATAACTATTTTCATGTAACAATGTAGCCATTATCACTATCATTAGAAAGCGGTGAAACAATACAACTCAGGAGAAATGTTTCTCAACTTTTGACACTGTTAAAGCATTTGCACACTGTTTAAGAAGTCTAAAATAGCTGTTCTCTAGAGTATAGGTTAAATCCCAGCTGCTCTCTAAATTTCTTTCTGCATCAAGGTCCTCTCTCATCTTATGTTTTTTTTTTTCTCATTATTTCTCTGAAGGCAGCGGACTCTACAGCTTATATCAGCGTGTCTTTAATAACATATCTTGCCTTTAGTCCGTTAGTGCTGCTTTGGTGACACACTGTGCAGCTGGCGGTGATTTAAAATCCAGCCTTGGTTGTTTACATTGAGTGGTTCCTCCTTGGTCTGCCGGGCTAACGTGAGCTGTACCTGGGTTAGCGGTGTTTGTAGCATCCGGCTCTCTGGAAACCAGCTTAGCTGTAGGGTGTGTTTAAATCAGTACTCCGTAAGGTTGGAATTACTGTTCTTGGCAGTGGGAAAGTTTACTTCCCTGTTCTTTCTCGTCCTTTATCCCAATGAGGGAAAGTAATGCTGGTGTTTCCAAGACAGAGAGCTCACGCTTGAGTGCTCAGCCGTGATGTGTGTGTGCGCCTTAGTGCCTGTGTTTGTTTGTGTGTGTCCGCGGAGGCTCTATTGTCTCACAGGATGCTGATGTGCTTACAGTCCTGTAACGTTGTTTGCCGAACCGGATGTTTTCTAACCTTCATCAACGAGTTGTCAGCTGTAAAAGTAATGAGTAACGTGTGATTCAAATTCTCAGCAATTGTAAGTGTTAATGATTTTAAAAGTATACAATACTAGTTACCATAAAAAGTGAAAGTGTTACTGTAAAACATTACTTAGTAACTAAGTAACGTGTTACAGTAACTCTGTTATGTGTTACTTGGTTACGCGTTACTCCCAATGCTGACAGTGAAATACCATCTTTCCTTACTGGCAATAACAACAAGTTAGTATTGTTAAAAGTGTCAATATTGAGCCACACTACATAAGGGTAAATAACATTTTTTAAAGACATATTCTACAGTATGACAGAGCTGCAGTAACTCTTGAAAAGCTTTGGCAAGATGGATCTCCTCTGGCAAGAACAGAATGTCAACCTCATAGCATGCGTCCCTTAGGGATACCTAAAGTCACAGGTATGAGCTCTAACTCAGTGGATGACTTCCCTCATGGTGCAGGTGTGTCCCAGATCAAAAACAAAAACAGTCCACTAATCATGTCCAAAAGAACCCCAGCAATCATCAGCTGATTTGGAATTTAATGCGGAATTATTCTCTCTCTATGTGCTGTGTAGACAACAGAGGTGAAAAAAAGTACAAGAGTATAGTACTCTAGTAAAAGAACGGCTACTCTGGTTAAACCTGACTTAAGTAAAAGTTAAAGTACTGATTTTTAAATGTGCTCAAGTAAGTACAATTACCCCAAAAAATACTCAAAGTCATTTGAGTAAATGTAATTAGTTACTGTTCAACCCTGGTTATCACACATTTACATTTTAACTGTTCTCTTATTTCCTTTTCAATCCATTACAAATTCTTTTTTCAGTGGTTAAGTTCAAGACTTAATATTCTATCTACCGAAAGTTCCTAATTTCTTTTGAAATAAAAGGAGGTCTGTATCCAAACAGGAAATCAGTTAGCTCAAGTTTAAGACAGTACAAACATAAAAACAGCTTTAAAAGGAAAATAGTGGAATTTTGAAATAGGGACTGATTGAATTGAATACCAAAAATAATCATGATCAAAGATTTTAATTGTTTGAAAGCCCTTGCATGAATACATGGCTGCTTAGGACTTACGAGGGTGACGATAGAACTAAGGTGGAGCTAGAGGAAACTCTGGTGCCTGATTGCTCCAAAATTGAAATATAATAAAACTAACAAACAGATCATCTAATATGAAATAAATACAAAAAGGTTGATCCAAACCATAAGAGTTAGAGTTGAAGAAACCATGCTTTTAAAGGATTTATAACACACATGATGAGTTAAGTAACAAAGTAAGACAAGAACACCAGTAGCTGTATTGTTGACAGCAGTATTGGCACAAGTATAATACAGAAAAAAATACTGCACAAAAGAGTAATAGTTATGTTAAAGAAGCTTAAGGAACATGATAAAGCCAACCCTGAAAAATGAATACAGCACAGCACAATGATAATCAGACACCGACATCGTATATCCCATCTGTGAAAAGTTATATTGTATTTTCAGTATGCTTCTGTGGAGGATGTAGAAATAAAGGTTATGATCTGAACAGACCCTAACTGAGATAAATGTTCACCTGCACTGTGCCTTGCCTGTCTGATTCCCTGATTATTGTGCTGCAGTTTCTCCCAAATGGCAGTTTATACCTCCATAGCGGCTGGTATATTGTGCAGGTTTTGTGGCATAAGCTGGAAGTGAGTGAAATCTTCTCTCATAATGTCTTGAGTTTCTTTTAACTTCCTAAGTAAGAGAGAAAGTACAATAAATAATGCACATACAATATGGTTATTGTCTTATGTACAGCACTGAAAGCCTCATATCTCCTCTTTTTTGTTGCCAGATGTCTGTTAATTTTGAGGAAAATCAACCCTGAAGAGGATAAATCTGAAGACTCAGCTTCACAATGGCGACTGGAGTAGCAGCATGGCTCCCTCTTGCCCGGGCGGCAGCGATCGGCTGGATGCCTGTCGCCAACTGCCCCATGCCCATCGCACCGAGAGACAACAGCAAGAGACAGGATGAGCTCATCATCCTCAACGTCAGTGGCCGTCGTTTTCAGACCTGGAGGACCACTCTGGACCGCTACCCTGACACCCTGCTGGGCAGCTCAGAGAAAGACTTCTTTTACAACGAGGAGAGCAAGGAGTACTTCTTTGACCGTGACCCTGACGCCTTCAGGAGCATCCTTAACTTCTACCGGACAGGGAAGCTGCATTATCCTCGTCATGAATGCATCTCTGCCTATGACGAGGAGCTGACCTTCTTCGGTATCATCCCTGAGATAATCGGCGACTGCTGCTATGAAGAGTACAAAGACAGGAAACGTGAGAATTTGGAGCGTCTGCAGGATGATCAGGAAGAGAACAAAGACTTAAAACTACCCAATATGAACTTCAGGGAGACCATGTGGCGAGCTTTTGAGAACCCCCACACCTCAACTATGGCGCTGGTCTTCTACTACGTCACTGGTTTCTTTATCGCCATTTCCGTCATCACAAATGTGGTCGAGACAGTTCCCTGTGGGTCCACCGCCAACCAGAAGGACATGCCATGTGGCGAACGCTACACAGTGGCCTTTTTCTGCATGGACACAGCCTGCGTCATGATCTTCACAGTGGAATACCTATTGCGTTTGTTTGCTGCTCCTAGCCGATACCGTTTCATGCGCTCTGTGATGAGCATCATCGACGTGGTGGCCATCCTGCCATATTACATTGGCTTGGTAATGACAAATAACGAGGACGTGAGTGGCGCCTTCGTGACTCTAAGAGTGTTCAGAGTGTTCCGTATCTTCAAGTTCTCACGCCACTCGCAGGGCCTGAGGATCCTGGGTTATACGCTGAAGAGCTGCGCCTCTGAGCTCGGCTTCCTCCTCTTCTCGCTCACCATGGCCATCATCATCTTCGCCACCGTGATGTTCTACGCAGAGAAAGGCTCCAGCTCGAGCAAATTCACCAGCATCCCTGCTTCCTTCTGGTACACCATAGTCACAATGACGACACTGGGGTGAGTGACAGAAATACACACTCTGACATACAGACGCAATGTTTGCATTCAACACACTATTACCATCTTTTATCACCCAGTGCTATGTAAGTTGTTGCTGCTTTTTTAATACCATGTGATTAGAAGCATGCAATCTCAGGATTCGCGGTATTTGTTACAAAACTTAAAGCGCATTATGCAGCTGCTTTTGTGTTGTCAAATGGAAGCCAAAGGTACAAGTTGACTTGTCTTCTTGACCAATCATAGGGCTGGGTGATTTGGTATAAATTTCATATTAGTGTTTTTTTTTGTTTTTTTTTTTCCTTTTGCTGTCATGGTATTATATTGCGATGTTACAAAATAAAAAGAGATAATGCAATTAAACACATAGTCAGATGTCACAAAACCCTTCTCCCCTTAAACTATGCCCTCATGCTCGACACATGTCGGAGCATGAGATCACAGAAAAATAATTTTCAGAGTGTCTCTGTGTTTACTTTTGTACAACTCCACCTGTCGTTTTCAGTTTCATTTCTCTCCTGCTGAGGTCTTTCAAGATACTATTTATAATACCACATTTCCTGATAAGTCCTGAAACAAAAGAACTTGTAGGAAAAAGCAGTGATGCCGGTGAGCGTACGGAGCAACTGTATTTACGGCTGCTTTTCCGACCTTGTTTAATTCTTCGTTTTATTCCTCATTGTTGTGCTACATGTTAATGACACTGACAAAAAAGGTGATGTTTGGCATTCTGTCTTTAGTGTTAGAGTGAAACATGATGATGTCTGGACTCAGACTGAGCTATTGTGTGTCACTCTGCTGCCCTAACAGTGGCATCGGTCATGTCTTGTGTGTGCATTACAATGCATGCTTTTAAACCGGTGATGATGGTGTTGCAAAAATCCATCCTGTGGCAGAAATTATACTGATGGCAGTATTAATTCTGGATTACTGCCCACCACTACCTAAATCTACAATAAAAGTTTGCCTGATATCACCATCAGTAGTAAGAGAACTGTTCTCTGTGCATGCTGAGTCTGTGCATCTCCTGCATGTGATAATGCTCACACAATAGGAGATGCTGCTGCCAACACAGACACACAGCATGATATTCGAGGTAGGCATTTAATTATATGGGGCTGATCTTAAATGAGTGTATTCTCGCTATCAGCGGCATCTCTACCTGATGCTGGTTAATGCTGTGGCCTCTTAACGGCACAAATGTGCCTGTTATTGTTTAAGTCACGCTGCAGGTGTGAGCTTCAGTGTGTGGTAGTCACAGCAGCCAAAGTCAGTGAGCTTTCGTTTCATCAGAATTTATGCTCACAGGGTAGATCATGTGAAGTAAACAGGATGGAGAACATTGTTAAGAATGGCTGAAGATGTTTATAACACAAAACGAGCAACAACACAGTTTGTAAAGTTTGCAAAGAAATGTGTCTGAGGAGGATGAATGGTGGAGAAAAAAAGGATGCTTTTTTCTCTCTCCACCACTCCTCCTTCTCCGTGTGTGTCAGAGTGGCTTTCAGAGGGCTCGATCCAGTGTGTGATCAAAGTAGAGGGTTTAGCTTGTAATCCAAAAAAGGCTTAAAACCCAAATCAGGAAAAGATATGATTGCTGGATTTAAAAAAAATTAGTGCATTAAAAACAATGCATTCATCTGGTATATTTTCATTTCTTTACTAATTGTCATTTTCTTCCATAATCAAACAGCCCTACCTTACAGAAATGTGCAGTTAGAGAGGCTTAAGGATTACATGTATTTTGATTGTGGTTGGGTCAACAAACTCAGCTTTAAAGCAGTATTTAATGACTGCAGTCTTGTTTTTAACTCGATGAGTATGTATGCTTAACAATCACTGTTTTTTGAATATTGTATTTATTGGATTACATAACATAAGCTGCAGAACAACAACAGAAAAGTATTCAGACCCCTTTAACTTTGTTTCAGTGTGTAATGTTGCAGCATGATGATATAGTAAAAGCATCCTTTTTATTCTCTTTAATCTACACTCAGTACCCCAAGATGACAAGTATTCAGACCCATTGCAATGCACTTGAAATCTAGCTCAGGTTCCTCCCATTTCTCTTGATCTTTGTTGAGATGTTTCTACACCTTGACTGGAGTCCACCTAGGGTAAATCAAACTGATTGGACATGACTTGGAAAGGGACACCCCTGACAGCTGACAATGCATATCAGAGCAAAAACCAAATTATGAGGTCAAAGGAACTGCCTGCAGAGCTCAGAAACACAATGTTGCATGGCACAGATCTGGAGAAGACTATAAAAAAGTTCTGCTGCACTCAAGGTTTCCAAGAGCACAGTGGTTAGGGTTGTTCTGATTCCTACACTGGTACTGGAAATACGTCCAATACTGCTTAAAGTGCAGATATTGGTATTAGTGAGTACACAAGTTTATGCACAGATACAACACCATTTAGTTTAGTTTTATATTTTGCTTTGTTTTAGCCATGCTAGATGTTAATAACCTTGCAAAGCACATGGATACGCCCATTTCCTTGTTTCTCACTGGCGAATCCATCTTGCAAAGCTCCAATCTGAACCGTTTGGGCCCGGTTAGAAAGTTACAGGACCAATCAGCGACAATGGGCAGTACTTTCAGGCACAGCAGAGTCGTGACGTAAAGAGACAGCAGCAAGAGCTGGTGCAGTTATGGAGGAAGAGATTAGTGTGGATGCTGCTAAAGCGCCAGTTTTATCAGACCTTGACAACATTTCTTTGTTAAAAGAACAAAGAACAGCAGTGAGTTGTTTTCTTTTCAAAAACGACAAAAGTCGAGTACTTACATGTCTATAGTCGCCATGTTTCGCGTTATTCCTCAGTAGCTGCGCACGTGCAGCTTGATAGCGGCTACATTACGTGTTTTCTTGCTCTGATTGGCCTGTAGAAATGTGACAGACAGGACATTCACCCAATCACACTCCGAGTTTTTTTCAAAGCCTCTGCCTTTTCTCAAACGTTTCCTATTGAAGCTTTCCCAGATGGATGTGTGAAACACATCCATCTGGCGTGTCAGGTTAAAATGTTAGCACTATAAACCCGAAATCGATTCTTCTTTGCTGCTGGAAAGCACTGCATGCACTGGCTACTGTTTTTAGAGCACTGAAGAAGAACCAAAGGACCCACTGCAGCAGCAAAGAATGCTGACTGTATGATATTTTTCTCTGAATATGATCTTTACAACAACTGGTGCTGTCATGCATGACAAGGAGTGACACAGTTTAGCAAAAGTTGAATAACTTTTGAACCATAAATTGTTCCTCTTACTTGTTTTTCATCTGAAGGCTAGCAGTTGTGCCTTTCCATTGACGCTATTGATACCTTTGAATCTCCTGCAGTAGCCTTTTCAGCGAGCTTGGAAGCCGTGTGACTTTGGGGACTTTGGGGACAATGATTAAATCCACACCAGTAAGCCCGACATTGAGCGTCTTTTTATCCACTTTAATTGAATTACCATCATTTATTACTGCTAGCCCGAATGCTAACTCTAATGCTAACTGCCATATTGTTTTCCCTTTCTGAGGGTCTGTCAGCCAGTTGCAGGCTGTTCCATAATCACGTGATGTTGCCTGAATAGAGCATAATGGAGCGAGAGAGAGAGAGAGAGAGCGAGCCGGTGATGCAGCCCCCTATTTAATTGTTATTTTAATATTTAGCAGTAAAACTCAATAATCAGCAGGAAAACAACTTTGGGGTCACAGAGATGCTGTACATCAACAATTCTATTTGTTGAGCAATGGTCTGAGTCAAATATAAGTCTAAAATTATTTGCTAGTCTGCACAGTCAGTCCAGAAAGTTCACACTGGTATCAGATCAGTACTCAGTATCAGCCGATACCCAACCCCTTGGTATCGGAATCATATTGAGAAGGAAAAAATGGTATCGGAACATCCCTAACAGTGTTCTTCTCACATGGAAGAAGTTTGGCACAACCAGGACTCTTCCAAGAATTGGTTGCATGGCCAAACTGAGCAATAGAGGGAGAAGGACCTCAGTAAGAGAGGTAACCAAGAACCCGATGGTCACACTGACTCAGCACCAGAGATCCTGTGTGATAAATATGTGGGATAAAGTTCCAGAAGGACAATCATCACTGCAGCCCTCCACTGATTGGGCTTTATGGCCCATCATGTGTTTTGCACTGAAGTTTCCATCTGGCCATTCTTAGTACTCTCTGAATGCACTGTATAAAGTTAGGTGGCTAAGCACTAACAAACGGACCTCTTACAAAGTGGTTGCTGTATACACTAGCTTTTTCTGACTCCACTTGTCCAGTTTTTTTCAGGACTCAAAAGTTGGCACAGCTGTAAACGGCACAATCTTTGGTGTTTTGATAGTTTTGTTCTATGCAGAAATCATTTCCTGCCCCCCATCTCGATCTTTTAGTGTTGATGTAACTTAATCTGCAGACAACCTATGGTGCCAAGCTGTGTTCATGAGAGATTTAAATGACATTAGATACTTATGATCTAGAAAGGATTTAAGAAAGCTGTTTTCTTGCTATTGCTGCAAAGTTCTTGCTCCTTTTTTGAAATAATGCTCACTACTTCTCCTGCAAAATGCATGATCTAGATCTGCTTTCTATGCTAACCACCAAGATAACATTTCTTGAGATTTGACGCTACAGAATTGATCAGTAGTTTTTGAAAACTGCCCTGAATTCAAGATTAGCATTAACACAGACTGCCCCATACTTCAGTATGCCACAGCTTATTTCGGGCTGACAGTGTGAGAAAGGGTTGTTATTGTAGCATTTATCCAGCAGCACAAACACTCGTGACATTTTGCCTGCCTCACTTTGAGCTTGTGGAAAAAGGACACAGCGTTTGAATACATACAAAACATCTGAATATTGAAAAGATGCCCACATGACACACTAGTTTGTAGGTTTTCTGAAT
The DNA here is from genome assembly GCF_018320785.1 of Cheilinus undulatus. Classification (NCBI taxonomy): domain Eukaryota; kingdom Metazoa; phylum Chordata; class Actinopteri; order Labriformes; family Labridae; genus Cheilinus; species Cheilinus undulatus. The sequence continues at coordinate 39,784,688 of NC_054867.1, read as the reverse complement.
AAATGTTTATTTTCTGTTTTGTCTTTTTGAGAAAATGAGGCACAACCTTCAGCCTGACTGGCGTTGTGGATAGACATAAATTCATACTGATGGTAGAAACAAGCAGCTCTCTAAAATTCATATTCATTCTACAAACTTACAAATCCTTACGGTGTTTTTCACCTCTAAACATTCATGGCATTTAGACAACCCAACTCCTCATTCATTTTAGATGAAATGGTCCAGTTTTTTGTTTTTTTTTAACACAGAAAAATAGATTTCTTGTATTGCCTTTCTCTATTTTCTGCACATTTGGGCCACACCACAGGCACCAAATTCCTTGAACAGGCACCGGGCCTTAAAAATGCCTTGTGAGAAATCAATTTACCTGCATTATAAAGTCAGATCTTGCTGAGTGCCTGTGGGCGAAGAGTCCCATGAGAGACTCTCTGTCACCTTTATTATGATTCCTCTCTTCTCTTAATCCTTCACACAGGCGAGCTGAGATTCAGAGCCATGAATAGCAGGGTGAACTTGAGAGTGTTCTCAAAGTTTGGCTCAGTGAAGTATTCTATTATGAAGGAACATAAGAAGAATAGTTATGAGCGCCATGGAAAATCACTTTTTCTCTCTTTCTCTTTGTGGATAAAGCTGAATCTGTAAATGTAAAACTGCCTTTTGAAATAAAAGGCATGAAAATTAGGATGATGAATGGATCAACCCAAAAATCCACCTGTCCAAGGCTGGATTTGTATGTTAACCAGGACTAAAATCTTAAGGAATTTAACAACAACAACAAAAAAAAAGAAAGAAATGTGCTCACATCTTTTCACAAAAAGATCTACATGCCAAGAAAATGTTAACACTTTGAACTAAGCAATAGTAATGGGCATGCTGTCTATATTGTTATTTTATAATGTTTGTTATGTCATCTTAGGATGTATCCAGAAATGCATTACATCCTTGGAATCTTAAGAAACCAGAGCTGTGTTTAGAATTGATATGGCAGTATAAAATCATGCACTTGCAAATATGTGCAGCGGAGCAGAATGCAAATGCTGTGATGGCAGTCTTGAAAGACACATTGCCTATGGTGCAGTTTGCATTAAATCCAGTCTGCAGCGGTAGAAGCTAAACTAGATGTTGCACTTCACATTTCAAATAGAAATAAACAAGCATGGATGAGATACTTTAACTCAGTGGTTTTAAACCTTTTCTTGCCCAAGGCACACCTAAAACCAAGCCAATATCTTGAAGCACATCATATCCAGTTCCGTTCAAAATAGCCTCCGTAATACATGTTATAGTATCTTCAGTTCAGTCATGACCACTCACTTTATAAAATACTCATAGTTTGCAGTTATGATGTTTTATTTCATTAGCGTGTGTTATTGTGCATTTATTGCCATTTCTTATATTCAGGTGTATGGCTGTTCTGGGATCTCCCTGACCTTCCACGAGCCTTTATGGAAAGCAACAAGCAGAACACATGTTCCTGCCCTACCTGTGCAGGGAAATCCTGAGGCTGGGAAAGAAGCAACAAAAACCCCAGAGCAGAGCAGGCATTGGTGACAACAGAATGATATTATGTCAGATCTAGCATAATAGAGGAGCTGGGGTGGAGGAGTTGCACAAGAAGCTTGCAGAGGGCGCGGCAAAGAGTAGGCAGCCAGAGCTACTTAAATATGGCAGCAGGAGTGTATTTAGCCAGTAGTGTCAGCTGATGAGGGCTAGGATGAGATCATATGAACTCAATGAAATGGCAGCGCTCAACACTGTGGCCTACCTGAACTAATGCTATATGCTCGATTGTGTTGTATAGATGAGTAATAACATATGATTGTCCACATTGCCACGGCACATCTAGACTTACCACACCATTTGAAAACCACTGCTCTATCTACTGCCAGTAAAACTAAAGGCAAGGGAACTGTTCAGATTTAAATAAACACCAAGAAGTAGATAGCTTTGCAAATCTGATGGATGGGCCAGATTCCATGTCCATCATCAGGTGGATCCATTTTGCAAAGCTTCAAGCTAGAATGCTTGTTCCGAGTCAGAGAAGGACCGAAACAATCAGTGTCCTTTGAGGAGAAAGAGTTGCTAGCTAAGGGCGTGGTTTAGTTGTTCTTCAAGCCTAACATGAGTCATGCAAGATGCAAAATCAAGGTAAAACACCAGAGCAACACAGCTAACTTAAATCTGCACATCACAAGCCACTTGCGACAGCTAAACAGGGTCAATAAGCCATCACATCCAAATCAAAATTTCCCTCAACTATTTCATGGGCCCAGGAAATCACAAAAGCATATTTACTGTAAACTTCATTTGTAGACTTGCATCTCTACAACATACTTAATAATTAAAGCTCTAAGCAGCTGCAAAATAAGTGAGAATCATGCAATTTAATCTCAGTGATAGGCTTATTACATAAACGGCTTTGCCTAACTTAAGCAGATGTAAATCAAAACATAACTCCCGAAAAGTGGACTCTGTGTCAAGTGAAGCCAAAGTGTAATTGCTGTGTCAAAAGACAAGAGCGTAACAAAAAATGAGGGAGCTTTTAGGGAAAAAAATGAATAATACTGTAATACCTCTTGGATTACAAACACAATATTTTGATTTACTTCTAAAATGTCTGAGTCCCTGAAGTTAACAGTTTTTTTGTTGTAAGATCTTTAAAATATGCCCTTGCTGTTATTCTTTACAACAACACACTGATGTAATGCAGTATCATATCTTGAGGTAGTGGGAAATACCAAGCAATATTAAAAATTCATTTTGATTAATAAACATGAAACATTGTGACTTGAAAGCTAGAAGCCGGTGTCTTGTAAGGCTAAAAAGAGACAAAGGCTCTTGCTATTACAGCTGTTTCTTTCATATCCATTACTTAAGAAGCCCTTTAAGAAGTCACCTCAGTTTCGCTGCATGTAATGTAACCTAATGACACTGTTTACATGCATACACAGGGATATCACAAAGATGGAAAGCTTTTGCCTGTTCCTGCGAGAGGAAAATTCCTGCAATACCTGTATTACGTTTGTTTCAGATTTTAAAACAAAAACTGGACAATGGAGAAAAAATGGATAATAAAAATAGAGACTTGTAGAAGTTTGCCGTCACTTTTAAGCCCTGTGGAGCCAAAAGCTGGCACTGTATGAACCACCTGCCTCTGGATCAATCAATAAAAATAAATGCAAATAAATGTAATTGCAGTAGCTTGTTTAAACCTATAAAGGACTGTCGTTATGCATTAACTCTAACCCTAATTCAAATACTTTGTACTGGAAATGCACCACTGCATCGGCCCTGCTGACAGCCATCGGCTATCAACAAATAATGTGGCATGAACAGCATTTATAATTTAAGATGGCATCTAACACACCTAACTGTTGAATCAAAGAAGGTATTTTTTCTGTGCAGAGGAAGTGTCCTGTGGGCAACCTCTTATTTGTTTCCATTGTCAAACATGAGACAACATGCTGGCATAATAGAAGTCTGACACTGAAAATATCATCATTATCAGCAGCTTAACTACTATTTAAAACATCGGCATTGGCCCTGACTGTCACTATCAGTGCATCTCTGCTTTGTACTTTATGTTGACATTTGGACTCTTACTGATCAACATTAATACTAAGCATTGTTCCCTCTAAGGGGTTTTACGCGCAACTGCACACTGCTCTCCATCTCTCTGCGCAGAAGAGAAAAAAGTTGCGCACTCAAATATCCCAGACGAGTTTTCACTGTTTTTTCAAATATGCACTGCGATCAAAGGCGAATTAATGCACAGGCTAGCTGGTACTGTAGCCTAGGGTTTCTTCCTCCATGGGTGCCTCATAAGTAAGAGATGTAAAGTGTGACTATCACATAATGCATCAGCTGACACACTGATAGCAGGGCCTGATATTGACAGCCGCCGAATACAGGAGGTGGATTCCAGCCACGGAGGGTTCCTCAGTGCCCCACTTTGGTGAGTTGAATTTATCGGCGGCACAAACTCCACCTCCCTCTAACTATGCTTGGATTCTAGTGCTAGTGTGTGTGGGAAATGGATGGTTGTTTCAATGACTGATTTACACATAGAGGGGGGATATTTTTCTGAAATAACTGCCATGTGGCCAAGTCTATCGATGCGTCCGTCGTGCGTCGACGCAAACACTAACGCCACTCACAGACAGACAAACACAAGCTAATGTGTTGGTGGAGTAGACCTGAGGGTTCTTTCTGCAAAGGAGAAAAGGATTCAACATGAGACTGAAGTTTTCTCCTGCTTTAAAGCTCATCTTTGACCACAGGGCATGAGTGCGTCAATGCTGTTTATGATTAACCACGCTCTGTCTCTCTCTCTTTCTCTCTCTCTCTCTCTCTCTCTCTCCCCTCAGCGAGCTGCAGACTGTTAAAATATCATTTTATTAACATTCCGCTTTTATATTTTATCATGACAGTGCACCCTAATGATTAAACATCGGTATATGAGCTCATTATCAAAACATTTGTTAAATGCCATGCTGCAGGAAATATTATAGATTCACTGTATATTGATAATTAACTGATCAAAATAATCATAAAATCTCCTAAATCCTGATAACTGATCAGCAGGGCAGTGAGAAACAGAGGTGTACAGGAGCCAGGAATAGAAAACTTCTACAGGAGTTAAAGACTTCAGCTGAAGAGAGTAAAGCTGTAAATTTCTCTGTTTTTAATCATTTTATTTATTACAATTATGAGAGTTAAATCAGCTGATTACATCTTTCCCATGTGTTGACTTGATTTAACACATTCAAACAACCTATTATTTACATAAACAATTATTTATAATTTATAACATTAAATGGATGTCCATTCTTATCTAAATATGGTGCTTTAAAGAATGAATCTGGCTAAGTTGATCTACTATGAGACCAAGACAGAGTTGATCTCCTATAATGGACTGATAACAAAATGATTTAAGCCCTGATGTTTCTAACATTGTGATTTCTCTGTAGTGGGCTGCTTATCTTGTACAGGTAGAAGTCCTTTAGGAGACCTGACTGTGATTAGGTTGATAAAGCATGAGTGCAGAGCAGGTGTTTTGTCTCCATTCATCACTAAGCTTTCTGCCTTTTTATATGAAACTACAAACTTTGTTAATGTCTGCTTTCACCTGAGGACAAATGCTTGTAAGTTAGAATCACATTTTACTTTTGGATTGTAAATCCTTGAAATGTAAACCTTGATTATTTTAAACAGAATTTCCAGACATCATAATTTCGGCAAGCTAAAACTGAGAGTGGCATGTAAATTGAACGAATGAATGAATGGTGAAATTCATGACTTGAACAGCGATTATTAATCATAATAATTATAGCCACTTGTAATGATATTTGGGGTTGGAGAGGTGCTGCCATGGCTCTACCATGTGGATGTAGCCTACGCATCAGATGTCACCCACAGTTGATGAAGTAGGTGCTCAGGGTAGTTGAATGTCTGCTCAAGAGTTTTAAAAATTAGAGGGAACATTGATACTAAGTACTCATATTCATAGGTTTTTAGCTGAAAGAGTGGTCTGCAGGTGAAGTAAGTCTTCTCCAGATACATCCACACTCTGAGAGCTTCAAACCATGTTCAAATCATCTCAGTTGGGCCATATTTATTGCATTGATTGTAAAATTTCAGATACTTTGATGCTTTTTCAATTCTTTTCTGTTTTAGGACAAAATATGTATTTTTTAAATGATCACTAGTAATTTAGAGCTCAAAGCCAAGAAAGTCCTCCATATCCTCAGCTATATTTCATACTGATATCCAAACCGATACCGTTCAATTTTTACAACTGTAAGGCCAAAGTAGAAGGAGATGTTTTTGTAACAACCCTATTCTAATGTTTCAGTATCAAAATAAACCTACTTTAGGTATGGAAAACTAGAAACAAGAGCTGTGGCTTGTTCTCATGCCACACTTTATCTACCCCTACCAGCGTACCTAATGGTGTGACCTCTTGGCTTTTTCTAAAAGCCTGCTGAGGAGTTTCATGTTTTGCAGAATTAACTTTAACTTTCCCGCATTTCTTTTGTTATTTCACTCTGAAATAACAACATTTCTGCTTAGTTTGTCAAAGGTTTGTCCTCTAAATTAGAAGTAAAGCAATGATTAATAGACAGTGATCCCCCTCATGCCTCTGAGTAGGCTGAAAAGGTTGTACTGCACTATGTGCATATTTTTTTGTTTGTGTGTCTGTATTATGAGATTTAAAAGAGAGCTTATTGTTCTATATATAAAGAGTAATAGAAATGCCAAGGTATTGGTGAACCTTAAACAAAGAGTTTGAATGTAGAGCCATCATGTCTTCCTCACAATAGACTGCAGCATCAAAAGAGTAAAACATAATGATCCCATCATTTGCCAAGGACAAACATTTGCATTCAAGAGAAGCATCACATGATGTGCAAGGCTCATATCGTTATTTTATGTATTTATATGAATCTTTTTTTCTTTCTATAGAGCCAATTTTTCATTTGTATATTTTTATTGTGATGAATGAATGAATGAATTTAGCCTTCAGTAAATAACAGGCGCATGAATATTGATAAAATTTTAAACAGAATATAAGAGGAAAAACATACTGTTTGGACAGGCTGTTTCTATTTGGTGAAATACATCCACAGATCACTTTATTAGGTACACCTGTTCAACTGTTCTCTGTTGCAAATATCTAATCAGCCAATCACAGGACAGCAGCCAATTCATTTAGACATGTGGGCGTGGTTAAGACGATGAGCTGAAGTTACTTAAAGCACCTTTCTTCCCCATTCTGATGCTCGGTTTGAACTTTAGCTGTGATTGGCTCAGTAAGTATTTGTTTTAATGAACATTTGGTGTTCCTAATAAAATGATCTGTGAGTGGATGTGGTTATTTCTGCTTTCCAAACTTATTCTGACAAAAAAAAGATTTGAGTCACAGAGTTTAAAAGTGATAAAAACAAGAGGAAATTTTATTTTTTAAGGTAAAGATCACAACAATTAGGGATTTCAAGAACTGACTCTGTTTAATATGCACTTTTTTTTTATTATCTAACTCCAGGCTTTGTTTTGTAATTGTCAAAATAAATCTGAATATGATCTGCACTGTGCTCAGCAGCATGCATTACTGTTCACTTTGATCAGAGCAAGCAAAACACTGGCATCACCCCCTACAAATTAAATAAAAAATGAAAATGTCAAAAAGAAAAACAACGCAAACATGTACAGTAAATCCTTTGTTATTCAGAACTCCAGCCCACACAAACCAAACAAAGTCAAGTAGGTGAGAAAATAAATGTGAAAATTTATCTGCCAGAGTACAGAATGAGCCCCCGCCCTCCTCCTCCTCCTCCTCATCTTCCTTTAATGCGCAGTGAGAGAGGATAATCTGTGTATAATTACAACTGCATGTGAACAGCCAGCAGCCTTTTCACAAGGCTCAGCGCTCACTCTGCCTGTCGCCTGTCGATCTGTTCACCTGCTGCAGAAACATATGCTCAGGTGATGAGGTTACACACAGCCCATCTGTCAGTGCACATTAAACACCACAGGGGAAAAACTCCAAAAAGTACATCATGTGAGGCAAACAGAAAAAAATCACTCCATGTAATCTCCTGGGGTCTAATTGAATTTTGCCCATTTTTTTCATACTGATCTCAAGTACCATATCAACATCACAATTTTTCAAAATTATTAAATATCTATGATGCATTTTTTTGTATTCTGTTCTTTTTTATCCAAAACATTTTGACAGTTTTCTACCCAGTAGAATTCTTCTTTTAAATTGTTTTTGTTCTGTTTTATTTTGCTCGTTTCCAGCCCTTTTTCAGGAGCTGCTTCATTTGTCTTGGGGAGAAATTTGTTTGGAAAATAATCAATTGGCATTTCACCACACCTTTGTACTTCCATCTCACTTTGTAACAAAGCACATTTTCAGAATCTTAATAGCTTTTGAACAAGTAGAAGTTTGGCTTTATTTTGGATAAAGGGTTGCAATGTTGTCTCTAGATGATTTTCTTCTCTCAAACTATCATGTTTCTTGGGTTCCTTTATTTCTGGAGTTGAGTCACGCCTGTAAACATGTCACTGGTATAAAACACTTGTAGTTTAGACCAGTGGTTCTCAACTGGAGGCTTTTTCCGTAGGTCATGAAGGGGTGCCTGGGAAGGAAACTGTGGCAAAAACTGACCCCATTGGATTTTTTACCATTTCATTAATTTTATAAATCAATCATTTTCAATATGATTAGGCTTTTTTGACAATAAAATTTTACAAAAAGACCTCTTCAATTTCATAGTGAAAACATATTTCTACAAATTAATGTCAATTAAACAAAAATAAGATAGGTAAAGATAAGTGACTGCATAAATATTCACCTTCTTTGAAGTGACTGGCCTAAATGGGGATGGAATGGGGATCACCTGAGTGCATTGAGTGTGTCTGAAGTGACTGTAGTGTAAAGACACCTATGTCTGTAAGGTCTACTCACTGGTTAATCAGTATTCCTGGCTACCATTACACCATGGAGACAAAAGAACACTCCAAGCAACTCAGAGAAAAGATTATTGAAAAGTATAAGTCAGAGGATGGATACAAAATAAATCCAAGGCACTGAACATCCCCCTGAATTCAGTTAAATGCATCATCAAGAAATAGCAGGAATATGGCCCATGTTTAAATCTGCCTGGGTCAGGACCTCCTCACGAACTCAGTGACTGTCATGAAGGAGACTAGTGAGAGAGGCCAAGACACCTGTGACTACTCTGAAGGAGTTATAAGCTTCATCAGCTGAGATGGGAGAGACTGTGTACAACAACTGTTGCCCAGGTTCTTCACCAGTCTTTATGGGAGAGTGGCAAAGAGAAAGCCACTGTTGAAGAAAGTTCATTAAATCTTGGCTAGAGTTTGCCAAAAGGCATATGGGAGACTTCATGGTCGAGTGGAAAAAGTTATTTGGTCTGATGAGACAAAAATGGTGCTTTTTAGCCATCAGCACATCATCACGAACACACCACCCCCACGGTGAAGCACAGTGATGGCAGCACCATGCTGTGGAGATGCTTCCTGGAAGGTTTATAAAGGTAGAAGGTAAAATGTAAGCAGCAAAATGTGAGACAGTCCTGGAGGACAATCTTTTCACTCTGCAAGAGAACAACGGCTTGGGAAGATGTATTATTTTCTAGCAAGACAATGACCTGAAGCGTACAGCGAAAGCTACACAGAAATGGTTTAAAGACAACAAGGTAAATGTTCTGGAGTGGCAGAGTCAAATCCCATACCTCAATCCAAAAGAGAACATGTGGCTGAACTTGGAGAGGGCTGTTAGTGCCTGATCCCCGTGCGGCCTGACAGCTTTTTTTGCAAACAAGAATGGAGTAAAGTTGCAGTGTCCAGATGTTCAAGCCTGACTGAGACCTATCCACACAGACTCAGAGCTGTGATTGCAGCCAAAGGTGCATCTACTTAATACTGACTTGAAGGGGCAGAATTATTATGCAGTAACTTATTTTAAATTACATATTTTTATTTGACATTATTACTTTTGTAAAAAAGAAAAAAAAAGTACTGGCAACAAAGTTTCACTCAAACTCTCTAGAAAACAACCAAAACTTATAGCTTATCATGAAAATAGAATAAAACACCCTTCATTGGGGTATTAAGAAACACATTGCAAAACATCATATAGCTAAGTGGAGTAGTATGAGATTTAAAAAAGTGTTTACTTTATGACTTTTTGATCTTTATGCACCTTGGAAGTTGGTGAAGTTGAACCAGATGTACTTCACTGAAGTTAAACATGCATGGGTGGTTTAATGAAGTTTTTGGGAAACATTTTGTAACAACCCAAGATTAGATTTTAGAAAAGCTTTAGTAGATACTCAGCATTTAGAAAACACTATTCACTAATTTATATGCTATTTAGAAGCAAAGTTATAAATGCAGAGGCAGTGGAGATGATTTTTTCATGAAATAAGACGGGGAAAAAAAGCTTTTCCTTTAAAAATGGTCTGAATTTTTTGTTCATTCTCCCCACACTAAGGGCAGTTTGAAGCAGTACATGTATGTTTCATTACAGTCATAATGATTAATGCAGTCATGTAAAACATCAATACGAGACGAAGCACATGTCTTTGAGCAATAATTTCAGACTCTTGCACACAAAAATAAATGAACTAAAGCCTGGCATGATTGATCCATAAGAGTCCTCACATAATCATACAAGGACCAACAACATGGCAGCAACATTCTTTTAAGTAAAACCAATTTCAGACCAATGTAAAATCATTTTACTGACATGTTTCCTGTTAATCTTGAAACTCAGGTTTAAAATGTTAACAAGATGAGTTAAAGATACTTTTTCTTACTAAATAAGACAGTGTCAGAGTGAAGAAAAGAAAGAGAGAAGCAGCTGTTTAATGTACCTTTTTCATACCCTTTATTTTGTTTCACACTCTATTCCAGTCTATTTCAAGAAAAAGAAAACATGTATATTTTATTAGCATCTTAATATGGTTTATTTCCTAGATAACCTCCACCTCATAAAGCTTTTTGTAGAATATTACTATTGAAGTTAAATATTGACATTTGCTTTGTACTTAAATATGAACAATTACACTTCCCAGATAGAATCTGGAATAAAGGCCTGTCTCCAAATAACAGCCTCCTTCATATACAGTGCCGTGAAATAGTATTTCCCCCCTTTCTGATTCCTGAGTTTTTTGCATATTTATCACACTTGAATGTTTCAGATCATCAAACCAATTTTTATTTTTCACAAAGATAACCCAAGTAAATACAAAATGCAGTGTCTGAATGATTATTTATTTTTTAAAGGGGAGAAAAAATCCCAAACCTATCTGGCCCTATGTGAAAAAGTGATTGCCCCCCTTGTTAAATCATGAGTTAACGGTGATTAACCACAGTTTTTTGGAAAGCTGAGTTCAGTTTCACTGGCCACACCCAGGCCTAATTACCGCCAAATTTGTTGAATCAAGAAATCACTTAAATAAAGCTGTCAGACAAAGTGGACTAGGCTACAAGATCTCAAAAAGAAACACATCGTGCCATGATCCAAAGAAATTCAAGAAGAAATGAGAAACAAAGTGAAATCTATCAGTCTGGAAAAGGTTACAAAGCCATTTCCAATGCTTTGGGACTTGAGCAAACCATAGCCAGAGCCATTATCCACAAATGGAGAAAACTGGGAACAGTGGTGAACCTTCCCAGGAGAGGTCAGCCAACCAAAATGACTCCAAGAGAGCAAAGATGACTCATCCAGGAAGTCACAAAAGAACCCAGATCCACATCCAAAGACCTGCAGACCTCACCGGCCTCATAAGAAAGACACTGGGCATAAATGGCATCCATGGGAGAGTTCCAAGGCCAAAACCACTGCTGACCAAAAAGCACACAAAGGCTTGTCACACATTTTCCAAAAAACATCTTGATGATCCCCAAGACTTTTGTAGAAATATTCTATGGACTGACAAGACAAAAGAGGAACTTTTTGGATGCCCGTTACATCTGTAGTAAAAATAACAGCATTTGATAAAAAGAACATGATGCCAACAGTCAAACATGGTGGCAGTGTGATGGTCTGGGGCTGCTTTGCTGCTTCAGGACCTGGACCACTTGCTGTGATTGATGGAACAATGAACTCTGCTGTCTACCAGAAAATCCTGAAGGCCAACGTCCAGCCATCAGTTCATGCCCTCAAGCTCAAGCGCTCTTGGGTTATGCAGCAGGACAGCGACCCAAAACATACCAGCAAGCCAACCTCTGAATGGCTCAAAAAACACAAAATTAAGGTTTTGGAGTGGCCAAGTTAAAGTCCAAACTTAAATCCAATCTAGATACTGTGGTGTGACCTTAAACAGGCAGTTCATGCTGGACAACCCTCCAATATGGCTGAGTTAAAACAATTCTGTGAAGAAGAGTGGGCCAAAATTCCTCCACAGCAATGAGAGACTCATCACCAGTTATCGCAAATGCTTGATTCAGTTATTGCTGCCAAGGGTGGCACAACCAGTTATTAGGTTAAGGAGGCAATCACTTTTTCACACAGGGCCAGACAGATTTGGATTCCCCCCCTAAAAAATAAATAATCATTCAGACACTGCATTTTGTACGTACTTGGGTTGTCTTTGTGAGATATTAAAATTGGTTTGATGATCCAAAACATTTAAGTGTGATAAATGTGCAAAAAAGTCAGGAATCAGAAAGGGGGCAAATACTTTTTTCACGGCACTGTGAATGCCTGACCTTCTGCACTTTGCAGTAACTTCCAAAGTTAACAGTGTAGAAATTTTCTTTCCAGCTGTTTTTTAAAGCTATAAAAGCTCTTACATCTCTTTGAGTGTGCTCCATTCTACCTTCATATCCACAACAACAAAAACTCTTTCAAAAGTGTGCAGTATAATCCAGCATTACCATTTGCAATCAATGTAATTTATAACATTTGTTACTTCAATGAAGCTAAACATTTTCTATTGCTGCCTTTTTCAAACCCAAAGCCTCCATCTGGCACAGGGCGAGCTTTTGTGATCTATTTGTCACTGCAGCCGTTTGGGAAAGATACATTTTCGAAACCAGACATGGTCATTTTGGGCATTTCCACCAGTGGACCAGGTTTTATTACAGCATGGTGTAATGAAGCATGAAGGCGGAGCCATCAGAGAGCTGTTAGCTGAAGAGTTACAGGCGACAGGCTGCACACCTCCACAAAGGTAGTTAGACAAGCTGTCCACGACATATGGAGGTGCAGTCCATCACTGGTGTCCACACGTGGCTCCTGGCAGACACAGACAAATAAAAAACAGGAAGAAAAACTCTTGTGAACAATTTTTAAGCGTGAAAGATGTTGGTAATCTGCACATGAAAAAATTAGCACAGTGTAGCAGGCGTTCTGCAGGAATGTGATATAACAGAAATATACAGTGCCTTACATAAATGTTTACCCCTTTTGGACTTGCCCACATAATACAGTGTTAAAACCTAGAAACTAATTTGACTAATGTGTGTTTTGTCCTTTAAATAGTCAACACAGAAGTTCTAAAAAGCACAAATCAGTTTGATGCAGATGATTGGCTGTACCTGGCTGAAGTCGTGGAATTCCCTGGATATGATTTCATGTTTTCATCAGACAGTAATATGGAATATGATATACCCATGGCCTAGAGATGCACTGACGGTGAAAATTTAGGGCTGATACCAATGATTAGATAACAATTTCAGCCAATTGTGGATTATGTTTTTCATGACCTCTTTGCCATTCTGTCAGTGTGGTAGGGCTGGGCATTTCCCAAAGTGTCACAATATGGTACGTATTTTGATACATAATGTATCATGTCCCAGCTCATTTAGGATGACAAAATTCCCTACAGGTAGCTATTTTTTACTGTTAAGGATAACAATAGAGGCATTGTAAACTGTACGGTCTCATTTTTTGTACTTTTGTACATACTTTGTGATGTTTTTGTTTTTGGTTTTTTTTTGTTTGTTTTTTTTTTGCACCCAGCATCAAGTGAAACTACCTGTATGTGAAAATGTACTTAGCAATAAAACCAAATTCTGATACTGATAGTTTTAAGGATCCTACTCTTTAAAAAACTGAAATTTAGACCCTTAGAGATCCAATGAATAAATAAGGAATGATAAATCAGTATGGTATCTGCAGATATGGGCTTAAAGAGTGAATTATCATTTTGGCAGATATGAAAATTTGTGCAGATATTTTGGATATGAAAATCTGCCTATATCAGCTGTAAATATTGGTCGTATGAACAAATAAGTAAGAGAAGTTTAAGGCTGGACCTACATTAGCTGAGGTCTTTTTCTTTATTTATCGTCATTCCTTACCCTTTAAAGTGTGTTTTATTGAGTGAAAGTTGTGTATTTGTCCATCCTCAACTTTAAATAGTGTGTTTTAAGGACTAATGTTTTAGGTGTGAACTATATTTAAATATCGGTATTCCATCCATCCAGCCATTTTCTATACCGCTTATCCCGTTGGGGGTCACAGGGAATATCGGTATTGGTATCAGCTAAAATTATTTTTTAAATATCAGCATAACAGCAAAAATCCAGTATTATGCATTCCTACATAACATGAATTAAAATATTCTATTTAGAATCACAGAGCCATTAAAAAGCAAGTAAGACAGTATACTTTTCTAACTTTAAATTGTGCTCTCTGTTGTCTTTCTTGCTATTACAACTTTTATATAAGCCCACTTGTATTTACAAGAATGTCTTTTTGCTGTACATCTGCATGAAATGTCACTGTAGTTTCAATTATAAACCAATGAGCAGGGTTAAGACAGCATTACTTATGTGCCTTAAACAGCTATCTGAAGCCTTCATTATCAGCTTCTCTGTACGGTTCACATTTGTAAAAATAAAGCATAAAAGCGTTGCTTTCGATCTTCTGACCCTGTTTAGAAGTTGGGGGTAATTTTACCTTCACAGGGTGATTCAGTGCTGGACGTGGATGACCTGGCCTGGTGTAGCAAGACTAGTTGTTGCTGCTAACTGCTAATTAGCCTGGTGTCTTGTCGTTTGTAGATAAAGATAGGTGTTGCTGCAGTATTTTACCTTGTTATAGCACAGATTGCATAAAGCGTTACTTGTGGTCAACACCTGACTTTATAGTGCTTGAAGAAACAATCCAGTATGTTTACTTTCCATCTCGCTGGTAGTAGGTAGACTTTCTCATCCGTGTTACTGGCAGTTTGTTTTGATTTGACGTGTGTGCTGCATCATGCATTTTACCATCTGCTGCCATCTGTTGGCTTTGTGTTAACTGCACCGTAGTGGACATGCATGTTCCAATATTGATCCTGAAACATCTGTATAGATACACATATCAGAACATTTGACGATTTATTGCCATGTTGTTTTTGGATGAAATGCCTCCTGTGTGACAAATACACTATGAAATTTGTTAGAATTGTTGGTAGTTGCCTCCCCTTGATGTTGCTGGAACATGTTTTACAACAGGACCAAGATTGGCCTGCACTGATGTTCACCTGAAACATTGTACATCCCCACCTCCCACTCATTGAATTATTTGCGCTATGTTGTGCTGAGCCACAACATTCAACCACATTAAATCCTTTAAAATTTGCGGGTGTAACACTGCAACATATAAAAGTTCAAGCAAGGTGAATTATATATGCAGTGCACTTACCATTCCCATATTCAAATGCTAATTTAGTCTCATTTATGCATAGTTGTTGCCTTAGAGCCTGTCCTGTCTGTATTAACCTGCGTCTCTGTGTTCTGTGTGTGCCGGCATGACTCCAGACACTGCAGCGCAGCAGTTTCTGGTAATGTGCCTGAGTCGAGGGAGATGGGGGAGGAAAGGGGACTGGCTGGCTGTATAATCAGCCGTCTTTTTGTCCAGGAACAGGGCTGTTAAATCAACCTCAGGTGGCTGATAGAAGGATCTGGATTGAATCTCAGTGAGGTGTGCTTCCTGTGGCTGTGTGTTGATGCCCGCCGCTGTTGGAGGTAGACAGATACGTGGCCGTCAGCATCAGCCGGACAAAATCTGAGAGATTGATGAGGATGGAGAAAGCCCTCTCCTCCTCTTTGTCTCTCTCCCTTTATCCCCCCCTGAGTCTCCCAGGAGAGCAGCTATTTTGAGAGCACAGGCTCTTGTGTGAAAGGGAGTTATCTGTTTTAACTTCAGTCTCATCTGATCGGGCACAATGGATGAGAGTGTCCACTCTTACCTGCATGGCACTGGAAGGGAAGGTTTGCTGGCACCCCGCCGTCTCTCCCCAGACCTCTAAAAAAATTATTAACCCAATAATGAGAAAAATATTAATGAGGTGTGCATTGAAATCTGACTCTGGAGTTATAATTAGAGTAATTCTCCCAGTTGTGGAGTCCTGGTCCTGGACGGAGGCTCGCTCTGCAGCAGAAAGTGAGAGAAAATGTTGTTATGCATGTAGGTCATGTTCCCATCTCTGCCTTAATCAGTGGCTATATATAATCTGCTTCTTTCTTCAGAGAGACTTTTAGCTCGCTCCCCACTGTGTCCTCTGCTCAACATCTCTATTAGAGCATGTGGACGGGGCCGAGGGGCCAGAGGCAGGAAGAGAGAGGTCAGACGAGCTCTGCATCGGGTTCAAAAGAGCTCTCTGGTGCAGGGTTAGACAAAACTAGAGGGGAATTGTCCAAGAAAAGAAATGAGAAGTTTGATTGTTGCTTCAGTTCTGTTCACAGCATCCATATTTATTAAAACTATACTGTCATACACATGCATATGAACTTTTTCTCATTTGTTTTATGAAGATGGAAATGTTTAATCAAATCATTTGGCTAAAAATGCATTTCCTATGTATGTGTAGCCGATAAAGTAGGGGGAAAAAAAAACTTTCACATGATTCACTTTACGTGAAAATTGCATTTGTTGCTTAACAGCCATAGAAATAAAGGATGTACTATGAATCTAATCATTATTGCACAATAGACATTTGCAATAAACTTACAGGAAAAGTATGAATTTGTTGTTATGAACGCTGAAAGTTTTTTTTTTTTTTTTCTTTTTATATTACATGCAATGCTTTCCCGCCCAGAATGTGTACAGTGTTACTGGTGAGTTCATCAGTTTTACCATCAGGCAAAGTTGGGCAGTTACAAAGGGCCTTGTGCTTTAAAGGGCCTCAAGAGGTAGTCATTATAGATTTGCATAAAATATGAAGTATACATTAAAATTCTTTTAATGATAAAGACTTTATTGTGGATTTAAAAAAGGGGCCAAGAATGAATGAAATAGCATCAGATAGACTTTGATTATTCAAAAATGTCCCTTGGGAGGACCTCTGGCCCAGTGTTAATTTTGACAGCTATTTTTAATTTTAGTCTTAGTCTTTTGATTTCATGTCCTTTAGTTTTAGTAACAGTTGTAGTCGATGATTGAAATGTTTGTGGCCCATGATTGGCACCTTTTAGTGTGTGACAGCCTAGGAAACCACCTGTACCTGATGGTACATTTGGACATTTTGCTGATATTTCAGGAAAATATTATTTATACTGCCAATGTGTATGGCCAATATGTTATATTGTAAATATCTGCAAAACTTTGCATATCTGCCAACACAGATATCATCCATCCATCCATCCATCTGTCCGTCTTATTCTGCTTATCTAGGGTGGCGGTGGCATCAGTCGAAGTAGGTCAACCCAGATGTCCCTTTCCCCAACAATGTTTTCCTTTTCCTCCTGAGGGACTGCAAGGTGCTCCCAGGCCAGATGGGATATATAACCCCTCCAGCAAGTTCTAGGTCTGCTCTAGTGTCTCCTCCCAGTTGATCGTGCCTGGAAGACCTTCACAGGGAGGCGACCTGGAGGTATCCTGATAAGATGCCCAAACCACCTCAACTGGCTCCTTTCGACACAAAGGAGCAGTGGTTCTACTTCAAGATCCCTCCGGATGTCCAAGCTCCTCACCCTATCTCTAAGGCTGAGCCTAGACATCCTCCTGAGGAATCTCATTTAACAGCTTGAACACTGTAATGTCATTCTTTCAGTCATTACTAGAGTTCATACCCATAGGTTAGGGTTGGGACATGGATTGCTCAGTAAATCAAAAGCTTTGGCTTCTAGCTCAGCTCCCTCTTCACCACAACGGTACAGTACTGCGCCTGCAAAACTGCTAATGCTGCACAAATCTGCCTGCCGATCTCAGGGTACATTCCACCCTCACTCATGAACAAGACCTCGAGATACTTGAACTCCTCGACTTGGGGCAATGACTCCCTCTCTGTTGTCAAACCACACCGATATCATGACAGTAATATTGTGCATCCCTGTCCTGTAGCGTTATGGCTTTATTGCCTGAAAAGATGCTTCAGAATATTTTATATTTAACTAGATGGGGATTGGCCTTATATTGGTCTTTGCCTGGGCTATTCAAATAGCAAAAGAGTGTTTTGTTCACCTTTGCAGCTGCATAATAAAAGGCTTGGTTTGTGATACAACACTGTATCTGTGATCTGCCTCAGGTGAAAGAGCTGATGAAGGACTCCTGGGTATTTACATTTTAGATCTGGGTATGCTCTGTATTTCTCTGGCTTTGTTCAGTGAAAAGAGATGGATTGGAATATTTTGTTCACTAGCTTTTATCTAAATGGGTAAGGGCCTTACATTAGTCTTTGCCTGGTGCCTCCAAATGAAAACCAGCCCTGGTTGCATAGAGTACTGAGTATCATGGCCGGACTTTCACAGTATTTTAATACAGTCACAGCTACACTCAGATGAATTGGTGTGAATTTAGATGCTAGAAAAGCTTTTTAGACATATTTTGCATTCAAGAGAATCATTCTGCAAATGGTAGTGGCTGATATGTTTTCCTCAGTATTAGTTTATTTGTAACACTTGATAAGGTTATTTCAGTATTGATTAATGATATTGCACATCACATTTTTCTTTCACCGTGCAGGCCTAAAAATAGCTGTTAAGGCCAAAATAACTGAAAAAAGATAATTGTATGATTGAGACATGACTAGCCCATGTTCAGTATACATCCACTGTGTTTTTTTTTAATTTCTTCCTGGATTTCCTTACTATCACACTGTACAGAATATCTCTGGATGGCAGCATGTTTTTTAAATTCCATCCAGCTCTACTTGTAATTATAACTATTGTGCATGCTAAGAAAGAAGATGATGTGTTGTAGCATTTGTTCAGAACTTAGGAATAGACATAACATCACATATTGTCCTGCAGATAGTGATTTTTCTTTCTTGGGGACAGTTTAAAAAACTTCTAAATAAAAGGGGACCTCTTGAAAAGAATCTTTGTGAAAATTTTAGGTTGGGTTTTATTATAATACACTTTTGTCAAATTCAGTGGATGCCTCCTCAAACTCACTGTTGAGAGTTTGTGCAAAGTTTTTTATTTTGATAGAAATATGCTGTATGAACTGTTCTATAACAGATATGTAGCATTCCTGCCAAGATCTGACATCTCCCTCTGCTTGAAACTCTTCCTCTAACATGTCCTCTCTCACAAGGAGCAGATGAATGGATCTTAACAAAAACAGCAAAAAATGGGTCTTCCTTACTGAGGCTATTCTAGTCTTGGGCAGCAAACACTCTGGATTCACTAGTTTACTTGTGTTCCATGTCCTATTCAGATTGCGAGTTCGAGGTGTGATATTTGAGCCCCTTTGACATGTTGCCTTTACTTTGAATGTCATAATGGGGGGACAGAGTGATCCAACATCTGTGCTGGTATCAGAGGTATAAACCTGAGGTATTAAGAGGGGTGAGACTGCTCTGTCACATCTGCCACACTATATCATGAAAATGACACCAATATTGTGCTGTTGACAGTCAATATGAATGTATGAAGACAAATCGAAGACTGAGCTTCTTTTTTCAGGAACTTCCATCAGGTCAAAGATGTGTAAACATATTGATAAAGTTGTAACGTTATGCATGCATGCATTGAGAGTAATTATTATAGCCCTATCCTGGACTATTGTCCTAATCCATCACCAGCCCACTGTTGCTGGTTTACTGATTATAATCACCCACCTTCAGTGTGTCATCCACTCCCGCCCACACCAACAACATGTGTCCAATCCTACTCGCACCTGCACAAATTCTGACTGTTCACTGAAACCTTTAGAAAAGCAAACGTTTTTAGTTTCAGTCATGTAGTCATGATAATATTTATGTGTTTGCCTAAAGTTTACACCACACGTGCATAATCAAAGCTGTCTCCCTGAATGAAGCAAGAAAGGACATCTCAAAGATTAAAAACTACTCACATCCTCAGTATGGTAACAGGTCTAGGCTGTCCCCACACATGTGGATGAAGAGTGGAGCCATTGGCTGCCTAGACTGATTTAACCCTTGTTAAGACTGATAATAGTAATATCTAATTAATAATTGCAGATCATATATTTTGAAGTCATACAGACAGGGAACCAGTGCAGAGAGGCACTGTTTGTTCTGTGCCTCAAAAAGGTGTGCTTTGTTTTGTGTAATAGTGTCTTTTTGGCTAATCTGGACATATTTAGCCGTGCAGTCCTTTTGCGACTGTGGCCCTCAGCTCTTACAAAGCATCACATCATTTGGGGGACAACCAATTGTGACACATTTGTCCATAGTGAGTTAAATACATGCAGAGAAAGATGCTTCATCTTTGAATGAGAGCCTGCTTTGATAAGCGAGAACATGGTATTTTTTCATCTCATCCCAGATGTATCAGGTCTCTACTAGATTTGGGGGTGGAGCTTCCAAAGGTTTCCATCTAGGTGTTATCTTGTTAGTGGGCCTGGTCTCAGTTGTCATTGGGCAAGAGACCAGAGCTCCAGGAACACCAGGTTCCTAGGTCTCTTTCTATTTAATTGACATAACGCACTCATATCTGAAAAAAAGATCTTCAATTCAATCTTTGTTTTTTAGGACTTTGACCTGAATTAAACACAAAATTTCTATTCCTATGTTATTAAAGTTAATACAGTACAAAATCTGGATTCATCTTGTCTCATCTCAGGAACTTACTCTCTTGTCACATTTATTATATATGATTGAATATGATATTAAATATAATTATTGTAATTGTAGCAATGAGTGCATAGTGTAGTAAATCAAAGATTTTGTAGACTGTTAAAATGAAAGGTTTGACATGAAGAGCATTTAAATGTACAGTTTGAATCAGAGTTAGACCAGACAAACTGTTTGGAAGCACTGATAGCCTATTCAGTACAACAGGAATTAGTTGAAACATTTTTGAATAGACCTGAGTGTGTTGCAGTATGACTCTCATTCATATAAAGGACATATTATCCACCCATGTATTTGCTGCTTTTTTTTATTTTTTATTTTTTGCCAAAATTAAAAAAAAGTGCAAAATCTTGTCCCATCTTGGTCTTATGGGCCCAAATCTTGTCTGGTCTCATCTTGTGAGACAAGTGTCTCATCACACCCCTACTGTTCTCATCTCTAGCATCAGCCTGGTTGTTGTTTACTCTAATCTTATAGGAACTGGTAAGCTGTTGGTCTGTTGGTCTGTTGTCTGCCTCTAAGTTTATGTTCCTCATGAATATTTTAAAGCGTGTAAATAAGGTTAATTGTCTAACTTGACCACTGATCTCTGTAACACTGTGTAAACTTCAGTGAGTGAGTCTGGAGCTGTGAGTTTAGTGAGAATAAAGAGAGCAGTAATCTCAGGCCTGCTGCTGATGAAAGGCCTTCTTAACTGCTTTTTAGCTCTGTGCTGGGCTCTGTGTGAGTGGATTAATTAACAGTGAGGGAACAAAGCCTCTCATGTTGAAGCCAGTCGATAGCTTGTTTAAGTATTCCAGTTTCTGCAGGCTGTATGTTCTGTCATGTTAAATATGAGCATTGTTAGATGAATATTTAGTATTACTGTGTGAAATAAGTGTAGTTTCTGAGCCTTTTATTAGATTTATGCTAACAATTAAATTATTTATAAGAAGTATCAGTGTGCTGGATGTATTTTGTTTACAGCAATAGAAATAATGAATAATTGTTAACTGAAGTACTGAGTTTGAATGGCCAATTATTTCCTGAATGACATTGTTTTGTTAATAATTCAGGATTTTGTGCTGTGCTGAAAGAGAGCCGAGATGTCTGGCAGCGTAGTTTGTAAGTGGGACTTTTCTTTCACACAAATCATCAGAGGTTACATATTGTGCAGCTTTTCTGAGGCAGCCTGCTTTCACACAGAATTAATGGGCTATTTTGCTGCCTTGCTGAACCCCTGGGGTCAAAACGAGTGCAGCTTGTAGGAAATTAGAAATATTCCTGCCCTTTTCGGGCCAAGTTGCTCTTGGAGCCAATTTCCCAACACAGAGTTCTTTAATAGAAACCTTTCTAATGATAGCCATGGAATTTAATTTAGCTCCAACGCGGCTTCATTTAACACCTAAACTCATTTAAAAAGAATTAAACTTGCAAAGGATAGTGGTGTCTGGAAGCTTAATGACCTCTCTTCTTCCTCGTAATTTCTCACTCACTCTCCAAGCGGTGTGAAGAAATGACCACAGCCTTATCCCACTGCACCAGGTGCTCTACAGCCTCAACAACAGCACATGCACATATGCCGACCCCTAGTTTTATGGCAGAAAAAAAAAAAAAAACAAGGAAAGTTGTTGATTATTCTGCAGCAGTGGTTCTTAATTCACTCTGCATTAACAGTTCCAACTTAGACCCATTGATACCTCCATCTTTCTTTGTTTTCAGCTGCATTGTTTCTCACAGAGCGAGGCAGGAGCAACAGCAGGAAGGCTGTGTACTTGAAAACAGAGTATCAGAATGTCTCTGCGTGTTTACTGTTTTCAAGGTTTTACCAGGAGCTGAGTTAGACTTCTCCTTTTAAAAACATAAATAACAGTGAGAGAGACAGGTAAAGAAGAATGAATACAGCAGTATTTAAAGTCAGTGTCACTGAACTGAAGGGATTTTTTTTTATCACATAGGAAGATGCAATTTGACACAGCATGAAACTGATGTGTTGAATGAGTGTTAAAGCCTTATAACACTACATGTACAGTATGAAGATACACTATCATCATATCATAACACTGTCATTGAACTATGCATGACCTGTTGGTGGAGTGCTGTCAAATATGGTCCTGGCAGTGTAAATTTAAGCATATTGTACAAAGTTTTCAACTGAATACAGCTCAAAGACAAGATATTAAATTTTCAGACTGATAGGCTTTATTGTATTATTGGAAATACACATAATCTGAAATTGATGCCTGCAAAATAAGGAGTGGCATTGTTGTATATGAGAAGAAGAGTCGGCTATTTAAAGTTAAATGACTTTTAAACCATTAATCACAGCCATGCACATCCTTTTTTTCTCTGAA
Organism: Cheilinus undulatus; assembly: GCF_018320785.1. Lineage (NCBI taxonomy): Eukaryota > Metazoa > Chordata > Actinopteri > Labriformes > Labridae > Cheilinus > Cheilinus undulatus. The sequence goes on along the minus strand of NC_054867.1, from coordinate 39,761,845 downwards.
AGCTCCACATTGTGCCATTCTAATGGTGCTATCCACAACTCCTTAGCTCTTACACAAGATTTCTAGCGAGCTTGAGACTTGTTTGACTTCCCAGGGTCTTTAAAAATGTAATCCACACAGCAACTCTAATATTGAACATCTTTTTTTTCTATTTAATGAACAGTTTGTTCATGCAGGACATGATAGTCAGCTGTCAGCTGACAGCCAGCTCATCCCAATTATTGCCTCCCAGCTCCCACAGCCAATCACAGCTCTTTCTTTCAAGAAAGCGGTCCATTTAAATATGACATACTTCTCACCAATCCCTGCTTGCTTTAATACTGATGCACCATGCTACTGCTGCTGGCAAAGCTTAAAGCGCCGCCAAATTGTCTGTTTGTATCCCAGAATGCACTCTTTAGATCAGTCCATTTTAGATGAGTCTTAACATTTGTAGATAAAGAGACTTACAAACTGTTCCCCAACTCCTGTTGTTATATCTGTTAAAAGACTGTTTTTTTAGTGCAGGGACTGAAGGTCATGGGTAGGGATGGGAACAATTAATTGGTTATCGATTAATTGGTCATTAAGAATTTGGTCGATCATGGGGAATTTATTCTGATGTTGGCATTTAATAGAGAGACTAAACATGTCTTACTCTGCACTGCATAACGATATCTACCGTCATGACATTGCAAGTGGTGTGAGTGGGCTGTTGACTTTGGATTCCTTCTAATTTTATTTTGTGAAAAAAATGGCAGCCAACTAAGACTAGTGTTTGTTGTGGTTGTTTTGGGGTTTGAATAGTTTTTTTGAGATGCTTGCATATTATTTGCACATCCCCACAATAGGTAATACAATAGACCATGCCTTGTTTATGTTTAAGAGCTCTAGGCTTTTGAAGGGTGAAAATAAATCATTGAGAAATACACTCATTAGTTATCTGGAATATGTAATACATATATATACACACACACATATATATGCCCATGTATGTATGTTTTTATACATACATAACAATTAATCAATTAATTGATCGTTAACATTAAAGATGCTCGAGTTGGCAGGTTTCTACGCCCATCCCTGTTCATGAGTGTTCAGTGGTGGTTTTCAGTCTTGACTCTCATCTCTAGAGATTTCTCAGATTTTTGAATCATTTGACACTATTATCTACTCTAAATGGCGAGATCTCTAAATTCAAAGTGGAGAACCTTGCACCATCGTTGACTGTTAACAAGAGAATCTTTCGGGAGTGCTGCTTTAATACCCAATCATGGTACTATCACCTGCCACCAATGTACTTACATGAGTAATACTCTACATCTATAAGGCTAAAACAAGGACTTTAGTGATGTTTGACTGTAGATTTCATAGAATATGTGTGGGTAAACATGGATGGAAATAAAGTTTGATGTGCCACCAAGATGAAAAAATAATTAAAGCTTCAAACTGTCATGTGTGACAAAAAACTCAAAACGGGACCCAAATGCAGATAAAAACAAACTAAATTTAATTAACAAAAATCCCAAGGAAAAACTTGAACAAAGTTTACTTTCGTCCAAAAAATTAAACAAAACAGGTAACTGAAGTTTTTGGAAACACGAGGAGGACTAGGCAGCACAGCAAACAACAAACAATGAACTGACAAAAGACAGGGGGAAAGACAGAACCTAAATACACAGAGACACAGGTGAGGATAATGAGACACAGGTGAGGGGAAAAGGGACACAGGTGAAACTAGTGAGGGTAATCAAAGTGGAGGAAAACTCAAGCAGGATGAAAACTGGAATCACACGCAAGGGACAGCAACTACAAAATAAAACAGGAAACTTCACAAAGCACAAGAACACTGGACAGGGGAAGAATCCAAAACATAAGTAACACTAGGAGGGGAGCATGGGAACAAATACAAACACAGGTAGTTAAACTAGACATGAAACACAGGCGACAGGGAACAAATGCCAACACTCATAAATACCAAGAAGTACAAACTAGGAAAAATGTTAAGGAAACCTAAATACAACATAAAACTAGAAACATGGAAACAACATAGAATAAACAGGAAAACACTAAAAAAACTGAGGAACATAATGAATCAAAACCTGGACTATGACACAGACCTGCACAGCCAAGTGTAAATCCACTTACAAAACCCAATGACCGTAACCTTTAGGTAAAGGAGCAGCAAAATCATCCATCAATAAATCAAGGACAGAACATCACAAATCATGACCCACAATAGAGGCACAGAAGAGGCAGTCACTATAGCACCTCACAGCATGAGTTGGGATATTGTACATGATGCTTTTCCACTTAAACAACCTTCAATAAAGCTCTTGATAAATTTTTCCAAGTCGAATAGGTGAGGTGTTAACAAGGAGCTGTTAAATACCAACAGCTACTTCAAAAAAGCAATACAAAAGAGAATTGAACAGGAGCTAGAATCTCACTAAATTCAGAGTTTTATGATGGATAGGAAAATCGAAGTATCCAGTAGCAGCTTACAGACAACTGACAGGAGACATAATTTACATTTGTGACTCTGTCTATAGACTTGTCATTGGAGTAACTCTGTGACTGCTGAGTAATCATCAGAGTGACTATGTGACTGCTGAGTAATCATCAGAGTGACTCTGTGACTGCTGAGTAATCATCAGAGTGACTGTGACTGCTGAGTGGTCATCAGAGTGACTCTGTCTGTAGACTTGTCATTGGAGTAACTCTGTGACTGCTGAGTAATCAGAGTGACTGTGACTGCTGAGTGGTCATCAGAGTGACTCTGTGACTGCTGAGTGGTCATCAGAGTGACTCTGTGACTGCTGAGTGTTCATCAGAGTGACTCTGTGACTGCTGAGTGGTCATCAGAGTGACTCTGTGACTGCTGAGTGTTCATCAGAGTGACTCTGTGACTGCTGAATGGTCATCAGAGTGACTCTGTCTGTAGACTTGTCATTGGAGTAACTCTGTGACTGCTGAGTAATTATCAGAGTGACTCTGTGACTGTTGAGTAGACATAAGAGTAACTCTGTGAATGTTAAGCAGCCTGGGGAAACAGTATTTCTGTGCATTGTTGTGGTTCACATTACCCTGTAATGCCTACCAGAAGGGTGGAGTCTAAACAGTTTGTGTCCAGGTTGTGTGGGGTCTGCAGAAATGTCACCTTCCCATCTTCTGACAGCTGTGTAAGGTGCATCTGGAAACAATTAATCCAGGAATGGCAAAGGATCACTGCGTGCTGCTGCTCCTCTGCTCTAACAGGGAGGTGTTGTACAACCACAAAGCCTAACCACTGAGGCACATTTAATGCCAAAGTAAGCATCAGACCTGCTTGTCATATCATGGAATACATTTTTGAAACTTTTTACCTCCCAAACCTTCACAGAATTGGATTACAAAGGTCAGTATCTGACTTTTTCTGTTACTTTTCAAACCTGACACAGATGTTCACACTCACTTCACTTGTGATTAACCAGCCGTGAGGTAGAAGTGCAGAAGTGAGAAGGAAGCCGAGAACAGAACAGCCTTTTCAGTTTCCTCACTTTCCATGTGCACATCATAGTGGAAAACTCTGAATGTCTTCCTGGAAAAGGGGTCTATAAATATGTGCAGTTATCCCAATATTTAAAAACCATCTTTATCTCCAGCTGATTTATGCCGGCACAATCCATTTTCCATCCTGTCCTTTGAGCACAGCCATTTGGATCTGGTAGAGACTCTCCTCAGCTCCATTGTTTGAGGTCATTTGTCTTCAACTACAGCTTTGTAATGCTTTTTAAAGGCAGACATTACATAAAGGCTTAATATTGATAGTTGCAGTCGGTTTTACTTAATCTGTAAAATGTTTTAAAAGGGAAGTATCAATGTTTTTTAATTCCTTATTTAGGGGTGCAAGCTGCAAACATGATGACCTGATAAGAACCATTACATCAAAACATATTTGCACTGTAAAACACATATAATGAGCTGAGTGGCCCTTGAAAACAGCGGATCTCTGATCTGTGTACTCATGCAGTTATAGAAATAGTGTAACATTGTATAATAATGATTAATGGCATTAGAGCCTTTTGCTAAACTTTATTTAAATGATATCCTCTTTAATAGTTGCCAATCCTCAGCTGGTTTAATAACTTCTTATAATTTAATACATTTATTTAACTCTTTTATCTTCACTTTAGTCTGAAAATCTTTTCCAGCTTCGGTCCATTTATCCATCATCAGAGTGATCCAGCTTTAAAGTGTTTACTGTTGCCTTCCGCTGTCACCGGACTCCAATTTTCCTCCTTTATCTTTTTTCCTTCATCTCTGTCTCTTTTTAGCCCTAATTGTTTCGGACTCGTCCTCTGCCAGGGAGGTATAATGACTGCTTTTTCCCTACCTGACTTGTGATAACAAAGCACTGAATGCAATCCAGACTTTATAACCAAAACAACCACCTTCAGTGAGATAAGCACTCATTTTCTCTTCACTAAGTCTGAAATCAGACGTAAACCTGACAGGTCTCGTGGGGTTTTTGTTGTATCTAAATTTTCCATAAACAGGGTAAAGTTTGTTGTCTTTTTGCCCTTATAGTCCTTTTATAAATGTGATCATAAACAAAGCCAAAGACTAAAAGCATCTGTATTATCTTTCAGCGGAATCAGATTTTGATTGTCAGTTTTCGCACTGAAGCCTTTCTGCTGTGATCAAGAGCTTCTACTGACTCTGATCTTTCCTGTTGCTCTCCACATCAAACACAGACGCGAGATAGATGCTGTGTTTTTTTGGGACGCCAACTCCTTAATAAGACGAGGTAACTAAAATTTCATGCTATGGGACAAAAAAGAGGCATGTTTCACGTTTTTATATTCTGTTCTTTTGTCATGTTGGGATACATAGAATAGTAAATGCTTGGTTATGTTTTTCAAATACAGAGGTGGGGGGTCTTATGCCTTAAGTATAGATGAGGACACTGAGTCAGAAATGGATGAGAGAAGGGAACATGTAGTTGGTCAGATAAAAACTCAGGCATCCTGCCTCAAGAGCTGCAGACCTTTCAAATGTGATGTCACAATGTCTGTCCCGCCACAGCCTGGACAGCTAAAAGAACATGTTATTTTTAGGATGCCAGTGTGAAACAAGTACTCTCGTCCACAAATTCAAAGAAGACTGGACTATTTATGTTAGAGGTGTTTAATGGCTTCTTCCAGTAGGTAGCACTACAGCAAAACCATGATTTTAACATTCCAGCCGTTGATCACACATGTGAGATTTGAAGCCAATCAGATGCTTAACATGAGAGTTACGGTTACTTCATGTGAAATGGCGAGTTTTTGGAATCGCCTTAGACCGTGTGGCATCTTTCCATGAAACGTGTCAGTGTTATGGGCAAAAACTAAGGCCTTTGTTTCAAAATTTGAGCTAGATCAATTCAGAACATAAAAGTAATGCAACGTAATAAATGGCCCAAATGTGTCACTTCCTGTTGCCAGCAGGGGGCACTATGATGAGATATTTTTGCATGGTCAGAGCCTGTAGTCTTGAAAGAAACTGTAGAGGAACACAGAATTATACATGCAAGTTACAACAGGTAAAAGCCACTTGGCACCATTAAAAAGGCCTTATTTGAAGTTGAGATGAAGCTGGTGGACTTCCTGTTGGGATTAGGGCATGGGTCTTAGAGGCTTTTTCATAGGTTTCATAATGAGGGGTATTCAGATCCAAAACCATAAGCCTAGGTTAAAAGGTGTAAAGGGGCTGAATGTTTAAAGTTGCTTTTGTTTTGCTTGGATAAAGAAGTGACATTAATTAGGGCTGCAACAAACGATGATTTCAACCATCGATGAATCGGATGATTATTTCCCCGATTAATCGATGAATCGGATGTTTCCCCGGGGGCGGGGTCCCTTATTTAAAAATTGAATATGGATATTCCAAAGCTGTCAAAATAATGTTAGAGTTTAAATGTCTTTATTCTAAAAACTAAGACAAAACATTTCTTGAGTTCTGTTAAATTAAATAACTTGAACATTCAACAGAAAAAACAGAAAATACATAATACATTATATTTTTTTAAATTAAAATGATACTTTTTATGTTATTACTTTGCCTCCCTCCTTACAAACATACATAAACACTTTAAGATCATACCAATGACAACAGCCTGGGGATATGATTTGAATGACAGACTCTTACAGTGGGATTCTGCTTTTATTATGTCCTCTTGCAATTGCAATTATTTTATCCCAGAGAAGCCACAGGTCAGCCTCAGCCTCTTAAGTTATTGATATTATGATAACTTATAAACAGTTATCACTCACGCATTAAACAAGCTAACTTTAGTTCGTTGATGCTTGTTGTCAGACCAACCCACATTCACGGACGGTCACACAAGCTCTCTCCGTCACACATACACAGACACACACACCCAACAGCCATGTGACTGCAGCTCACACTTTTCCTTCCTCTCTCTTATTTTAGCGAACATTTAGAACACAAAGTGAGGCAAATATCATGGATTACATGAACACCTGACAGTCCAGTGCAATTGTTTTTATCCAGTCTTGTATCGTAACAAAAACGAAAATCAAGTTTCGCCAGAGTTTCTAATGACAACAAGCTATTTTTAGCTCGCTAGTGTCTCACCTCCGTCATGAGACACAGTTGATGATGAATATGTCTACTTAATTTTTCCGCTAGTCACCGGATTATAATCAGAGAAGTACTAAACCACGCCAAAGTAAAGTTAATCAGCCATCTGCGTGTGCCGTAAACAGCTCCGCGTCACGCCTGGTGACGCCATAATCATGCGACACAACGAATCGACACATAAATTCATTGCCAACTTTTTTAATTATCTATTTTTATCAATTTAATTGACTTTGTTGTTGCAGCCCTTACATTAATGCATGCATGTGTTCAAGCATGATGTGTGATCATCCCTGTGAGGTTTGGTGATGTTTGAAGTAAGTACTGTAGAGTTATGTGAAATTATTGCACAGAAAACATTGCAAAAAGTAGTAAAAAAAAAAAAAAAAAGACCAACTTTGGTCCCCAGTCATGGACCCACCCTTCTGCGAAATCTCAAGTCTTTTATAACTTTTGATTTCCAAGTTGTCTCAAATACGGAAAGAAATTCTGGAGTCAATCAGATGAAATCCCTTGGAGGAGTGTGAGAAAACGTGAAACCTGCCCATTGCTGAAAATGCCACAATTTGACTTTTGACCCCTTGAAGCTCAGTTTCTGTACATTGAAGAGGATGATCCCAAGAGACTTACATTTTTGTGTAGTCATGATACATATGTGTACCAATTTTCATGCATGTAGGTCTTACCCACCCCCCTGACTGATTTCTGATTTCATTTGCCAAAATGATAACGAAAAGGATCCCCTACAGTTTCAACAGGGTCCTCATTCCAGGGTTGGTGCTTTGGCCCAACTAGCAAGACTAAGATGTGGTAAGCTAATCTCTAAGGTCTGCTTCCTACTGTGCATTTAAAGATATGTGTGAGTGACGTATTAGCTTGCCGAGACTCTTTACTTCAGATTCTTGATATCAAACCACTTTTCTGTCTCATTTTTATAGATCTGAGGTTCTATAGAGAATACTAAGCATCAACATTCAAGGCAGAAACAGCAGAAAGATAAAAAAAGAAACTTTTCTGGGAAATTGAAAGCTCAAATGTTCAGTCTTATAGAACAGTAGAGGATATGAGTCAGTGTTTTTGCTCTTCATCCACTTGAAATGTTTTGAGATTTTAAAGAGTTTAAAAATGAGACTCATTTTCCCTTTTCCTCCCAGACAGGCACATATTACACTGAAAGTCAATACTGTGAAGCCATTGTGGACATCGCGATAGTACAACTGATAAATTATGTGACATTGATGCTTGCTTTTTATGGTTTTCACTGCAGCCAGCTATTGGTGGTGAACAGTGCTGTTTCTAGCTTTGTGGGGGGGGAGGCGGCCTTATGCAAAATGCTGTTTGGGGGGCCCTATTTTGCCAAACTACGATGGAAAGATTCCTAATCCAGTAGATGATCCACGAACATGCTAATGATACATGCATGCATGCGTGATATGCATGATAACCTCTCATATTAAAATCAAACATCTTGAGTTGAGCCACTCAAGCAAAATAACGAGGAAACAAAAATTCTCTTATGTCAGTAAATAAATTAAAACACATATCAAGTGTTTTTAAAAATTGTTTATTTTAAAAGCAAGAACACTGATGTCACTCACTAACTAGCATTCATTCTAGCTGAGAACAAACAAGTATTTTTCCTATCAAAATTAAAAAACAAGTAAATGGCCCGTTTTTTCTTTTTCTTTTTTTTTTTTTTTTTGTCAAAAACAAAAAAAAAAAAAAAAAAAGAAAACAGAATAATGAGACTTTCTTTTGGAGTCTGGTTTCAAACAGGAAATGGATCTGCCAGAAATACACTGACCCCAGTCATTCCCATCCTACCTGTCGGTGAGCCTCACTTACTGTGTGACAGTGGAGTTCAACGATTTTGATTCAATTTTGCCTCAAAAGCACTAGCAACGGCTTATCATTGCGGCTTACTTTATTCTGATATCCTACTTTTATTTTTAAGCATATACAGTAAGGGATAAAGACAGGTAATCTTAATTCACCTCAGATGAGGCTGAACATTCAGCTTTGGGGCTCTTGATTGGCTTGTGGGGCCCAATGCATTTTCATTTTCCATGTGCTGATGTTTACAGCCAAGGTAGCACCTTCAGAGGCAAGAGTGAAGTTTGTGACAAACAATCTGTACGAATGGAAGTCAACTGAACTTGTATGCAGATATCCATGTACATCATTAAGGCTAGATTTTTGTTGATGACTGTGAAATGGGTTCCAGTAATGATATTATTGAGGATTGTCTTCTATCCCTAATACTATTTGTGCAAAGTTTGAAGAGAACCCCATGAAGAGTTTCTTAAAAACTGCATACACAAGCAGGAATTGATCATGTGGCTGGCCTACTGACATTGGCCTTCGATGCATAACCTCCAAAATGTAATCATTTGACCTTTGACCCCTGAACTCTTAAATCTAATCATTTAATCATTGTGCCAGAGTGGACAATTGTGCAAAATTTGAAGAATACCCTTCAAAGTGTTCCTGTGATATCATGTTTATAAGAAATGGATGAACATGTTGCCTAACGCCATTCACCTTCGACCCATAACTTTCAAAATCTCATAATTTCATCCTGAAGTCAGAGTGGTTATTTGTGCAAAGTTTGAATAGAATCCCTCAAAGCGTTCTTGAGGTTGTGATGTGAAAATTTACTGACTTTCAAATTTTTGCATTGAAAAAATCAAACAAAAGCAATTCAAATAGCTCAACGAATGCTTCAGGTGGTTTCCACAAATCCAGCTGAAAATGCAACTTATAATGACTTATTTAGTCTCAAAATTATTCAACTCCTGAACAGAACTCCTCACAACAGGTCAAATATGCAAAACCAGTGTTGTTTCAAGGGAACCTGGAGCTAATCAAGGGCCTCATTAGTTGCACCACGTTTGAGCTGGAACACATGAAAAACCTGAACTGCGAGGGGTTCGTTGAGCTTCATGTTTGACTGCATGTTAGAAATATGGCAAAATTTTAAAAGAAGGTCTAAAAAGTTAAGAGAAGAAATCATTGCCCTTCACAAATAAGGGATAGGATACAAAAAGATAGCAAAGGCAATGAATGTTCCTAGAGACACCGCTGGAAACATAATTAGCAAGTTCAAAGTTACAGGAACAGTGGTTACACTACCTGGACAAGGCAGAAAAAGGAAGCTATCAATGGCTGCAACCAGATATCTGAGGAAGCAGGTTGTGAAAAACCCTCGAGTGACTGCAAAAGACCTCCAGCAAAACTTGGTGGCAACAGGGACTGAGGTTTCGGTGAGTACAATAAGGCGCGTTCTGAATGTAGACAGTTTCAATGCCAGAACTCCAAGATGTAACCCACTACTGACCCAGAAGCACAAGACAAGTCAGCTCCTTTGTGCTCAAAATCATATAAATAAGCCACAGAGTTTTCAGGATTCTGTTATGTGGAGCGATGAACCAAAACTGGAACTTTTTGGCATGATGGCTCAGCAGTATGTTTGGAGGAACAATGAAGCATATGCTGAAAAAGAACACTGTGCCCACAACTAAGCATGGTGGCGGCTCTGTGATGCTCTGGGGCTGCTATGCATCCTCTGGCACTGGAAACCTGCAGCATGTGAAATGCAAGATGGATTCATTGAAGTATCAGGAAATCCTAGGTGGGAACATCATACCATTTGTGAGGAGCTTGGGCGTCACTGGACCTTCAAATAGGGCAATGATCCTAAGCATACCTCAAATTCCACAAAGGCTTGGTGGCAGAGGAAGTCCTGGAAGTTTCTACGATGGCCATCACAGTCGCCTGACTTGAACCCCATAGAAAAATCTCAGCAGGTTGCAGCATGCAGACCCAAGAATATTACCAAGCTGAGGCCACTGAGGAATGGGCTGATTCCTTGGGAATGCTGCCATAAGCTGGTGCCCGGCTGTGCATCTTGTTTGCAGCAGGTCATAGAAGCAGAAGGGCGCTATACTAAATACTAAAGATGCCTGCCATGAAGGGGTTGAATATTTTTGGGACTGGAGAAGTTACATTTTAGTTGAACATCTGATTTGCAAAGGAGGTTGAATGATTTTGATTGCAACTGTAAGACTTAGAAGCTTTGCCTACTACTAATTCTCCCCACCTGTTCTGCCAGTCACAGTTACTTCCATAACTATGATAGGACATCAAATAATTATCAGTGACTTAACCCTAGTTTGCACAATGACTTTCATTTTGTTAGTGTTGTTTTATGTAAATGAATGCAGCACACTTTGGTCAACAGATAAGAGCGATAAATAATGAGATCATGTAGATTGAATGTTAATCAAGTTTGAAAGAGAAAGAAGAACAGAAGAAGATCATTGAAATATATGTTTAAAAATACAGTCATGTGAGGACATGGGGAAGAGGCAGTAGAGAAGGAAAGTTAGAGGAAGTGAGTGAATGTGGAAGTTAAAAAAAAAAAGGAAGTAAGGTCACAAGGAGGAGGAGACAAGATGTGACACTATCAGGTACAGTTGCCATCACGCTATCTCGAGATGTTTGCATCAGGGCACAAAGCAGGATGACACAGCATGCTATGTACCTCGAAAGAGGTGGTTATTTTTAGATGCTCAGCCCTTATCTCAATACACAGCCGGCATAAAGAAAGGTAAAGAAAATGTGCTAATAACTTTCAGAGTGCTGTGAAGGAGACACACACAAGAAACTAGGAGTGTTTCTGAGCTCAAGGTTATTAAAGCATTCAGTAGAAATGCAATGAAGTGACAGAAACAAGCTAAGAAAGAAACTTTGGATTCCTTTTTGTCATAAAAATCAAAGCTGATATGAAATGATATGTAAGTGTATGTTTTCTGGCTTGTGCGTGAGTGTCGTTATGCTAGCCTGGGGTGCTTACACTACCTGACATTATAAATAACAGCAGCACCTTTATTTATGTTTTCCATTACAGACTCAAAAGCAGCTCCTGGATACAGACTTGCACGTCCCTTTTTCACCTCACATTTAAATATCAATTTATATGCAGCCTGAGTTCAGGGCATGTTCAAAGAAAATACTAAGGTCTCTTTTCATTTCTTTCTTTTTTTAATATCAGAAGTGTTGATGTGTTTGTCATATTCAGACATTCATGAAGCAGGAGATGAGAGCCGTTAACACAAATGAACTTTCTGATTGGACAGCAAAAGCAATCAACATTTGTGAGTTTGTGGTAATAAGGAGGTTGTTAGATTTAAATGGTGTCTTCATCAGAGGATGACAAACAACAGAAAGGTGGCTGTGATTGTTGAACTGACCCCAACAACTTTCTGGAGTGGTAACATGTGTTTTACTTCAGATTTGGCATCTCTTTTGTTTTTTTTGTTTTTTTTTTCATGCATTCTTCAGTCAGGAACATAATTATCTTCATGCCACCAAAGTTGCTCAGTGTTTCTTTCATTGTAATACACCTCACATTCAGAGCAAATCAAAACACAATTTAGGCAGCTATTCCTCCCTCTCTCACTTTCCCCAGCTTATTAAACTATAATTTAACTCTCTAAAGGCTTTGAATCAAAAGCTGCAGCATGGACATTTTTAAAGTTTAAATATTTGTGGTCAGACAAGTTTAATTTCTGCAAGGCAATAAAAAGGTTTGACTTTTTTGCAGATGCTTGTGGCTACTGGCTGTGTTGTTGGAGTTCTGAGGGGAATAACCACAAAGGGAGTTAAACATACCCAGACTTTCTTTGCGCAAGTGAGCAAGGGATATTGGGTACCACAAAGCCAGTTATGAACTTTCTTTGTTAACTCTGGCTTTCAGCCTCGGGCTGTGTGCCCACTCACACCAAAGGAGGTCTTAAATGCACCATTTGACAACTTTAAAATAACAATTACTGGCTATCTAATGTGTTGAGATTAAAATAATAGGAGGTGATGGTATACATACATTTAAAAACAGCTCTGCTGCTGCACTTAAAGTGAGAAACACCGTAGAAAAAAACTGTTAATTATAGACCCAATTCCAAAAAAATTTGGGCACTGTGAAAAATGTCAATAATAAAAGATTGCAATGATTTGCAAATCTCATAAACCCATATTTTGCTCACAATAGAACACAAACAAAATATCAGATATTGAAACTGAGACATTTTACCATTTCATGAAAATATTTGCTCATTTTGAATTTGATGGACGTCATGAAAGTAGTGACATGGCCATGTTCACCATTGTGTAGTATCCCTCTTCTTTTAACAACAGTCTGTAAATGTCTTGGAAGTGAGGAGACCAGTTGCTAGAGTTTTGGGAGAGTAATGCTGTCCCATTCTTGTCTGATGTATGATTCTAGCTGCTCAACAGTCCTTAGTCTTTTTTGTCTGATTTTCTGATTATGGGACTTCAAGTGTTTTCTTTTGGTGAAAGGTCTGGACAGCAGGCAGGCCAGTTCAGCACCTGGACTCTTCTACTGTGGAGCCATGCTGTTCGGCAGTGTGTGGTTTAGCTTTGTCTTGCTGAAATATGCAAGATCTTCCCTGAAGAGTGCCTTTCCAGAAAAACTGACTATGCCAGAGGCACTAAAGCAACCCTATACCATCAGGGATGCAGGCTTTTGGACTGTGCACTGAAAATAAGCTGGATGGTCCCTCTCTTCTTTAGTCCATGGGGCACAGCCTCCTAAATTATGTTTAATCTGACCACAGAACAGTTTTCCATATTGCCTTAGTCCTTTTTTTTTAAAAATGTTTTTATTAAGTTTTGTAGCTTAATCCACAATAAATGTACAGACATTGTAAATTGTTTTCCTTTTTATATTAACAAACATACTAACAAAGGAAAACATTCAACACCCACCCTCTTTCAACATAACATTAGATACTCCCTGTCAAATACCAATTTGCAAGCAAAGAAATAAAAATATCTGTACATGCATACACACATACATATTTGCCATGTATAAACCATAACTTAAAGATTTAAATCCGGCTCCAGTCTCTCCGGGAAATTAAACTTTGATTCTCCAGCTATCCTACTCTCAGACTCCCTCCTGCAGAAGCTCTCCCCTTAGTCCATTTTAAATGAGCTTTGCCTCAAGATGGAGGAGATTCTGGATCATGTTCACATATGGCTTCTTCTTTGCATGACACAACTAACCCTTTCCTCCAGTAACTCTCACAAACTCATGCCGAAGCAGGCTGGCAGAAGAGCGAAAACATCTTTCACAACATGAAAAGGTTTTGGTGTTGTTTTTATACTTGATCATATGCAGAAACGGGGTCTAGTTCTAGTAAAACTGATGCTATGCTAAAGCTACATCCAAGGTAATCCCCACACTGGAGGCAGCCATTGCAAACAGCTGAGAGCCCGCCCATAGCTACTACCTCGTTTTCAAATGACACCAATTGGTCCGAACAGTGTTTAGTTTGGCAGAAATGTGCTGGATTGGAGCTTTTCAAGATGGATTTGCCTGATGACAGAGATGGAGTCTGGCAAACCTATCTGCTTTACTAGGTTACGTTACTGTTATCTAAAAGGAATCTGTAAATGTTGGTTCATCAGATCACAGGAAATTTTTACCAGCGTTGCATTGTTAACTTGAGTGAAATGGGCTTTATTCAGTTGCTTGTTACCATTTGAAGCTATTTTTAAAAGGAGTTCCACAATTTTCTTTCTAGAGTCTAAAATGACTTTTTTTACAGTGTATGTTCACGTTCATCTTATGAATATCAGTTAAAATGACTAAAAACTCTCCAAGTAAAACAATAAGATGTGTAAAGAAAATATCTGAACTTTAACATTTGTTAAATTATTGCGTAAAAACTGAAAATAACAAAAATAACAATGTATGTATACAACTACTCTTAATGTGCTTTTATTCTAAAAATGCATTTACCAGCAAACAAACTGAGTTCAGAGATTAAAATATCCAGCCCACTGGTACTTTTGGAATAAGCAGTTTTAGTGAGTGAACAGTCAGCGCCTCTGTGCTCCTGTCACAATTAAAGTCATAAATAAACTTTTTGGCACACATGCTACATGAACAGTTTCTATAAAAGGCGATGGAAGATGGCTGTGTGACCTGGATTTGATGTTTGATGGCTCCAGCTGTGCTGTGTTTGGAAAAAGAGAGCAACGAACAATGACACAGCCTTTTTATAACATGAAGTGTGGTGAAGAGGTGCTGCAGAGAAACAGATGTGTCACTTTTCTCACTGCTGAGTGTGATGGCGACAAAAACAATCTACCAGGTTAATGTGAATCTATTGTTGGACCAGAGAATACATGGAAATGACTTGATAAAGTTCAGATATCTTCTGTCATATCAGTGTTTGTGTGGCAATCAGCCAATGCTGCATTTTTTAAGTTCAGTGCTCGTGTTTCTGTTGAGCCTGTTCACTGGATTATATTTATGCGGTAGTTCATTCACTGTTTTTTCAACCAATATTTCAACTTGAACTATGAGGAGTGTTCACTTTTTTAGTAAATGTACTAGACAGAAAGGCATTTGTAATATCAATCACAGACACAAACAAATTTTAATATATGTTTTTTTAAATGGCTTGCCTTTAACTTATAAACTAAGCACATGGTTAACAGTATGTATAGGAAACATTCAGGAAATGTCACCTGCAGAACATGATGTGCACAACATTGAATTTTTTGTATGAATTTAATTTTTAAAACTCACTGTGCATTTTCCTTGCTGCAGCCGTGCAGCATCGTCATGTTTTCCATCATAAATGTCTGTAAATCTGAGTAAACTACAGACTTTGGTTACCCCATGCAAATGCACCACACCAAACAGTGACGTCAGGAGTAATCCACAAATTATCAGAGGCCCACAGGTGAAACTAGTCCAGTGCAAATAGTACTTTAGACTGGGCTGCTGTCAGTCACATACAGTTGCACTTTGTTATGCTTCTTGTGGGACTGTTTATGCCTTGTGTGTGCACAACACAATTTTTTAAACCGATGATGACCATGTTGCAAAAATCCATATCATGCCAGAAATTTAACCCGCAACAGTATTTATCCCGGTTTACTGCCCACCACCAGGCCAAATTCCAAATCACTCACAAGTACTTTTTTAAAGCCCATCAGCTGCACAATGTCAACATGAACTGTACATGGAAAATGTAGTAAAATACCTGTTAGTGAATAAAAACAAATATTAATGTTTCTACAAAAATGGATAGAACGATATTCCCTAATCAGCCTAAACATTTTAAAAAGATTATATTCAGGTCAAGAAGCATTTTACTTTTCACTGTTCAGTCTCAGTGACAAGTTTTTTTTTACTGGGAATTTGGCCTGGCATCATTTTTTTTTTTTTTTTTTTTTTCAAATTATTACTGTCATTATGACTAGCCATTGTTCAGTGGCTCTGCAGGGTGTCATAAATATGGTTTGCCAAGTTTGGATAACCTTAGCTATGCAAGAACCAGCAGCCTTTGGTCCTTAATTTTCTCTGATAAATGACCACGGTAAGAGCCGAAATAGGGCATTCTTATGGTACCAGTTTATTTTTGTATTTTGCATGGCCTGTGGCTGGTGCTGTTAGACTATTGCAGAGGTATGAATGTCAGGATGTCACTGTCTAGGCCAGGTGTGTGATCCCTGAAGGGCAGCGGGTTGTAAATTAATGAAAAAGGAAGAAAAAAACAACTAAACCTTTATTCTCCTTACTTCAAATATTAAGCCTATTTCAGTATGCCTTCTTCGATAGCTTATAGTATTTTTTCTCGTGAACCTTTTATTTAAATAAAAATATCAATTGAATAATTTTTATTATTAATTTTAGTCAATATCATTCAAGTAAATTATATAAAAAACAATAGATTTATTGTGTAAATATATTGACACAGGGTGTTCATCAGACCGCATGCCTCAGTTGATTAAAAGTAGCCATGTGCAGTAATATTGAAAATGGAGGGTGCATTGGATGAATCGGGATGCATCAGGAATCAATTGAACTGAATCGAATCATGACACCAGCCAAAAGGCACAGCTCTTGCAATAGTCTAACAGTATCAAAAGAGAGAAGTCCCTTTAGCTGGAGCTACAGCCGACCTAGCTCCATGTAGCAGCAGCGGCTGTGCGGGCCAACATATAAAAAAGTTTTATGAATAACCAGGTACCATTTCTGATGCCAGTTAGCTGGCTTAAAGAGATTTTAAATCAGTTAACTGCACATATCCCTAGTTTTATCAAGAAACAAAAAATGTCCAGATAGGGCAGTAAACCCATTTACATGGTCAACATGACCAAAATCTAAGTTGTCAGATGTTTTTATTAGAGCAGTTTCAGGCATTATAAAATCACACACCATAAGTGTACAATGAAATAGTTTCAATGTGCTCTTCTTTTCTTAAAAAAAAGTAAAATAGACAGCAAACAATACAACCAATAACAGTAAACTGCCTCCAAACTGTGAACACTGGATGTAGACTGAAATAAGTACATAAATGAATAATTAATAAAAATACATAAATAAAGATAGAAATACAAGGATTTAATGACAAATTATGAAAATAATTAAGGCGGAATAAGAAAGATTTAGGGACAAAGAGGACCCCCACCCACCCATCCAACCGTCTTAACTACTAGTTGGTTTATAATGCTGAGTTAAAGATAGTTAGATTAACAGGAACTTGGAGTAAGGTTTTATAAGAGTTTACTATCAAAATAAGCAAGATTATCTAGAAGTGTGTATCTTATCCACTCCAGATGAAGAGTATTTGTGAGTTCACCAAGCCTTATTTTAATATGAGGGAGTTCTTTCTTTCTTCAATGTGTGTGAATCAACTTCTTGGCAGTGATAATGCTGTAAGAAAGAAAACATTACTAAGATTTATTTATTGTTGTGGTGTCTGAAACTCCTAAAATGATAATCTTTAAGTCAGGAACCAGTTGAATTTAAGTATTTCAGATATTATTTTAAAAACACTTATCCAATAGTTCTGAACTTTGGGACATAACGCAAAACTATGGAGGAGAGTATCGTTCGCAATAAGGCATCTGTCGCATGTAGGGGAGATCTCAGGATAGATTTTGTGTAGTCTCTTCTTGGAATAATGAAGACGATGCAAAATTTTGAATTGAATTAAACAGTGTCTGGCATTATTAGAGCATTTATGAACATATTCCAAACTCTTAAGTGAGTGAGATCCGTAAGCCCAGCTCCTCATCCCATTTTGTTTTAGTAAAATTTGAATAAGCTCGTATTATAGATTGTAAGGTATTATAGATATAGGTAATTGATTTCTCTATATATGATGAAGGCCGCAGGCATCTGTCCAGATTCAAGCCTTGGAAAGTCTCAAACTTTTGTAGATTTTTTCTGACATAATCTCTTATTTGCTAGTATCTGAAGAAGTTGCTTCCAGGCAGTTTGTATTTGCTCTGTATTTGAGAAAATGAAGCAAATGTACTGTTAATGTATAGATCTCCTATTGTATGGATACCTGCCTTCTGCCAGAGTTTGAAAGTATTATCAAGATAGGATGGTGTAAAGGAAGGATGGTGCAAAGGAAGGGTTCCCAGCAATAGGTAAAGCGTACAGTATAAGGTTCAAATCACAATGAAGCTTAATCTGTCTGTAAATCCTAAGAGTGTCGCGGATTACTACGTTATTCTGGTACACAGATAAGAGGTGATAAGAGGATGGCACCTATAGAGTAAGGCTGGCATGCTTCTCGCTCCAGGACGAACCAGTTAGGCAGAATTGCTGCATCGTCAAGCCAAAACGTCATGATTTTGATATTTGCAGCCCAATAGTATAGTAAGAAATCTGGTAATGACAAACCTGCTTCCCTTCTACATTTGCACAGATGTTTCTTGCCAAGTCTATGTGTTGTGTAGTTCAACAGAAAAGGGACTATAATTGAGTCTAATTGTTTAAAAAATGATTTGGTGAGAAACAGAGGAATGTTCTGGAATAAGTATAGCAACTGAGGCAAAGAAAAATCATTTTAATCGCTTTAAGTCTGCCCAGTAAAGATATTTGAAGGGTCTTCCAAAACTGTATATTTGATTGCAATTTCAAGAGTAATGGAGTAAAATTGGCCTTAGATAATGAAATGTGGTCTTTAGTTATATGAATTCCTAAGTATGTAAGGGTCTGTAACCAGGACGTATCATTTATATATAACTCAATCTTATTCCAGTTTATCCTATATCCTGCAAAGGTCCCAAATACATCCATTTTCTCTAAAATTCTTGGAATTGTAGTTTGAGGATTGGTGATGTTTTACATCATCCGCGTACAGCAAGATTTTGTTTGAGGTTGTTTGTGTGTAATAACTATGAATTAAGGGGTCTGAACGGATTCTCTCAGCAAGTGGTTCAATTGCAAGGGCAAAGATCGGGGGGAAAGGGGGCACCCCTGTCTTGTTCCTCTATGCAGAGTGAACTGTGGTGACAAAGTTTGATTAGTCGGTATTTGAGCTTTGGGATTACAGTACAGAAGTTTGACCAATGAAATGAATTTATCTCCAAATTTGAACCTTTTTAAAATTTCAAAAAGATAGGGCCCTCTGTCTGATCAAAAGCTTTCTCCAGCGATAAGGTGGCTAGCTCTTCTTTTGACCTATTTGCAGAGTACATAATATTGAATAATCGCCGAAGATTACAAAAGGAATTTCTATCTGGAATAGTTTGGTCTGAATGTTTAAGCTTATTTAAAAAGGGGCTAAGTCTGTTAGCTAGAGTTTTAGAAAATCGTTTACCATCTTGATTTATTAGAGAGATAGGGCAATAGGAGGCCACCTCCTCAGGGTCCTTACCTTTTTATATATCACTGTAATAACAGCCTCTGTGAATGTAGGCAGAAGGGCTCCCTCAGTGTAGGTTAGAGCAAAACCTTTATGCAAATATGGAGAGAGAGTATTATTACATTTGTTATAAAGCTCTCCCAATAGGCCATCTGGGCTGGGGGCTTTATTATTGTTCAGTGAAGCAATGGCCTTTTGTATTTCTGTAACAGAAATTTCAGAGTTCAGCTGGGCTGACTCTTCATCTAAATAGGAGAGATTACATTCAAGAAATAATGCATACTAACACGGTCTGTGTTGTTTTTGACTTGTAGAGGTTTTCATAAAATTGAAGGAAACGGTCATTATTGTCTTTCGGTTTTATTAAAATTTTACCTTTATCAGATTTAATTTTGTGTATTGTACATGACCAAAATCTAAACAAGCGTTTTCGTATTTAAAATAAGTCCCTTTGAGAAGAACTGAGCTCTAACGAAAATGTTTACAACAGCAAACAGATGGAAATTTGTGTTGTTTAGTTAAAATGAAGCTGATGTGATCTTAAAAAACACCTGGCCAAGACGTTTGACAATAAACTTCTAAAGAGAATAAACAGCCAGGTACCTCATTTACCATGCATGGAAATAAACATTTTCATTTTGAATCAACCTGCTTGGTTTTGATTTAAATTGTTGATGTTGTTGTTGTTGTTGTTTCTAATTAAATCCAGATGACTGAAAACACATTGACTCTTATCAAACCCAGTAATTGTTTATATTATAAAGGTCCAACATGTTTGGACTTTAGGATGCTTTCATTCACTGCCTGGCGCCGTTTGAACGTTGGATGTTGTTTGCTCACTATGGAAAAACTCCAACGCAATAATAGAATTCAAAGCAAAAATAAACAGCCACAATCATTCTACACATTTTACCATTCTAACAGCATCAAGGCCTGCTTGAAAGGCTCTATTCAGTGCAGCTTTCCTCCATCAAACAGGCATACAGCTCCATTCTCCAGCACAGCAACATGACACATCTCTCTTGAAGTGAATCAACAGCTCGGGATGCCAATTATGTTGACATCTCAGGGCTGTGCTGACCTCAGCGTGTCCTCACAGAACAAGAAGTGTGTGTGAGGCTTGTTATCTTCACACCAGCGCCTCTTCTTCCTGCAGGACTGCTGCAGTGTCTGAGTTCAGGTGCCAGTGAAGCCAGTTCAAGATCATTGCCACTGATGAAAAGTTCTGGGGTCACTTTTCTTCTTTAAATTTGACTTCTTTGGAGGACTTTGAGAAGTGAAAAAGATGTAGATGCTGAGAAAGTTATCCATATATATATTTAATACTTTGACATTGTTAGGAATGGACGATATCCTATCATTTGCAATATACAGTGAAAAAACTTTCCACAATGAGAAAACGGCATTCAACAATAATAACGATAAACTATGATTGATGGTGTATGTGTCTGCGACTGTCGTGCATACATAGCTACGTTATAAACTGTGACGCACTTGTAACTCACGTGCAGAAACATAACAAATATGTCCGAAGGCAGAGTTGAAACAGAGGATGAGTTTGTTCTGAACGAGGAGCTACCTCCATTATCAGGAAATGGCTTGGTTAAAGGAAATCAGATGTGGAGCAGACAACGGTATTTTACACAGTGTGCTTTATTTTACGATCCCCTATTCTTCTGTTTCACAGCCCCACCATTTATACGAGGAAATAACAGAGCGCTTAGTGTAATATTTAGAAATATATGAGTAATAAAGTCGCATCTCATGTAGATTTTCTATAAGGTTAGCATAATGTAACATTTACAACAACATAGAAAGTACATAATATGATAGATAACATGATGCATGTTTATTTTTATCAGCGCTGTGGGTTCTGTCTGTTAGGTGCATAGGTGTGTATCTATAGTACACAGCTCACAGACAGCAGACAGACAGAAGTGTTTGATGGAGGGACAGATAAACATTAAAGCACCACACTGTATGTACTATATCTGAAAATGTGACTATTACTACTACTGCCACATTATAAGCTTCAGTGATATTATACATCATGGACTTAATCAAACTTAGTTAAAAATAATTTATTAAATTTACTTATCTTTATTTTGATTAATTTAACAACAAGAGTTAAAACTTGGACTTGCAGTAAGTGACTTATCTCTGTAAAAACAAGCCTGGCAGCTCTGCTCCACTGAAGGAGCCTCCAGACTTAAAAGAAGAGATCAGACTGCATTTTAGATTTAAACACTAGAGACAGAGGCAAACTTGACAAAAAAGACCATATCCAGGATGGGCCATATGGAGGTAAAATATGAATGTAAATATTAATACTTTAGAGTCAATTTTTAATGCTAACACTGAAATTTTTAATAATTTTTTAAATGTGCAAAGTTGGAACATTCTTTGTTCTATTTCCAACTAAATTTTTCCATGAGTCCCTTAAATGTAGAAGCAACAAAGGGTTTTTTTTTTACTAAAATATCCCTACATGAATAGATATCTATTTATATAAATATAGATATATCTATATATCCATATTTATATGTAGCTGGTGTAGTTAAGCAGCCAATTTGATACATTTTACCTAGCTGAAAAGTTTATGTTGAATGGTGCTATTTTTTATCATGATTTATTTTGTTATCACAATAAATACAGCAAAATATCATGGTAAATTTTTTAGTCCATATCGCCCATCCCTAGACATTGTACAAGATAGGTGCTTTAAAATGAAACAATCCCTATTCTTGAAGTTTGACAGAATTGAAAAGAACTGAAGCTCGTAAAAAAAAAAAAAAATGCAGATCTACACTCATATCTTCAACCCTGAGCAAAAGAAAGAGAGCAGCTGTGGTCGAGAGAATTATAGAAAATGAAGAGAGTGTTATTGCTAATGCTAACAACACTATAAAAATGAGAAAAAGGAGAAAACTGAGAAGGAAAAACAAAATTATTCAATGTGAGGTCCCTAGGAGTTCATGTTTTACTGGGCACTGATAAGCATGCATGCAACTGGCGGGCTAAACTGTTAGATTTGGATCCCCTTGTTGTCAGCATCTGAATTACTACTAGCTGGTTAAACGAATTATTAACATATCCTGGCCAAATTCTCCATCTAAACTGTAACTGAACCACCCAATGGCATCTCATTGGAACATTACAGTTTAACACTATTTTGATCTAGAAAATGGTAATAAAGTTGTAGATGTAGACGTTAACATACAAAAAGGATTCAAGGCCAACATGCTAGCACTGCTAAAAGTAGCCACATTCTACAAACCAACCTTGCTACGTTCTAAAACATGAATTAGAGTTTTTGTTGAAGTAATGTCATATTTTGCATGAATCTAATGCCGTGCACCATGCGAGAAGTTGCTGACTCAGTTAGACAAGTGTTGGTGTGGAGAGTTATGGTCATCTGTAGCCACTGAAGTTGGTCAACCTTGCATGGCATAAATGTTCAAGATTAAAGTATGCGATAGAAAAAAGGGAAATTACAGTGGATGAAGAACATGTAGCTTTACGAAAAAACACTTTAGCACGTTGTCTTGAGTTTTTAGATTTAATAGGGTAAAGTAAATAAGTGTGAATTACTGTAAACTTTAAGTTGATTTGCATTAAGTATGAATTGTTTAAAAAAAAAATTTAATTTGAAATAAATCCAATAAATGAATACATTTACTTCATAGGAATTGTGCTTATGCATTTTTTTACTTGATTTAGGAAACTTAATTCATTTGTGTTTTACCACTTAAGTAATCTTTATAAGGTTTATCTAACAATTCTCCTTTTTCAGTTTGCAGGGGGGTGTTGTTTTACTGCCGTAGTGTGGACTTGGTTTACTGAATGTATTTGAGTTTAGACTTGTTGGCTGAATACTATTATAATATGAGTTTTGTTGAACAGGAAATCATCTGCCTTGGAACATCACTAGTTGTGTTAAAACAAGTATCTATAGTAATACAAATAAGTTCAGACTGTCTTCACAAACAAACTATATTTTTCCCCCTTTTTTTTTTTTTTTTTTATAATACTTATTGACAGACGGGTGGAGTTTTTTGTTACCTTGACAGGTTTTGATTGCTAAATTCCTGCAGTCTTCAGCATAAAAGTTAATAAGACACAACATCACATGACTCTTGTCAATAATAAACACTGTCAATAATGAAACAGAAAAAACAGGCATCTATAATGTCTGATCTTGACTTCACATATTTTATTCTGGCATTCTGATAATTCTGCTGTATTCCTAAATATAAAGTATGTCAAATTTGAACTCAAAACCCCATAAATAGCATTACCTTCTCTCTTCTATTCAAATCAATCAGCTGGGAAACGTGTGTTGGTTAATAAATGAGAACACATAACAAAATACCCATATTAAATATATCTGAATTTGCTTTGAATTGATTTCATGTTTTCTTTGAAATATTTTCCCCAGCATTATGTTAGAGAATGTGTTCATTTCCATAAAGTTAATGAAAAACTCTCCAAACAAATGTTCCTTTGAAAAAAGCTCTTGACATTAGTCTCTTTATTGTTTGAAACATTCAGTGTTTCCACACCATGACATTAATACTCTAATGGACCTCTGAAGCTAACCTGTTTTCATTATAATGCAGAAGATTGTGCCTTTTTGACTTACATGCTTCCGTCTCTGTGCTTTTGAAAACTCTTACTGTCCAACACTAAACATCTGGAAGTCTTTCTCTGGATTTTTATGTTAATGGCTCCAATGACTTATGAAGACCTTTTGGGATTTGAGCTGCAAGTGATGCATCTCTTCAATGACACTGGAATAAAAACACATTTTTCACATTTTTTTCTTTAAATCTATTTTTTATTCAAAGGAAACTGAATTTATTGTCTTTTTATGGGTATATGTGATCAATCAATTATACTTCATAATGTTATGGGCTTGTTGAATGATTTCAAGCAGCAGAGGGATGGTAGAGAGAAATGGTAGAGCGACACATTTCTTCATTAACTTCACAGATTAGCATTTAACTGCACATTTTCACTCATTTATATAAGTTTATGTTACATATGTTTACATGAGTTGACATTATAAAGTGAAAATATATATGTTTTAGAGAAACTCTAGCTGATTTATGACTGAATCACTGTTTACAAGGTGACCACACGTTTTAAGATGACAGCTTAAACAACATCATGTCAGAGATCCATTATTTATGCAGTTTCCATGTATCTGAGTGTATACTTATTAGGGCGACCATTAATCTCCTTCCAAAGTGTTTTACACATCGATTATATCTAAATTAAGCATCAGTTATTCATCACCCAGAATTCTTTAAACATTCTGAGATTTACTAAGAAGATGTTTTAAAACGCTGTTGTCATGCTAACAATTTTTTTTTTTTTTTTTTGGCATTTTAATCAAAGTAAATGCATATTCATATAAAATGTTCTTTTGTACTGGTTACATAGTTTTGAAGTATCTTTGTTCATGTACTGAGTAAATCTATTCAGGATGAATAATTTGACCAACTAAAGGAAGTTTTTTTAATGTAATTTTGTGAATTTGACTGTGATTGACTGTAATAATGATTGTAAGTTTGATTGTCTTTAACCCATCAGTCAGTTTATGACATGATAATGCCCTGAGAAGAGAAGAGAAGAGATTCCTTTATTAGTCCTGCAAGGGGAAATTTCAAATGATGATTTTAGATACATATCTAGATAAATACATAAATATTAGATATAATAAATTGAGCTTCTCACTAAGGGATGGATAGCATTAATTTTTCTGATGGTTCAGCTTTGAAAAGCTTCGTCTAGCCTCTACTGAGGCCACACAATTTAACTGAATAGTTCAAAATGTCAAGGTGATAAGAAATATAAGACATAAAACCTTTCTCCATAGGCAAAAATGAAACCAAAATAAATGTTATCACAGGAAAAGAGCCTTCCTTACACATCGAGAGAATGTCTTTATCCACTTTAAGTCCCCTTCACTCTGTGACTCTGCACGCTGGGTTGAACTTGTTTGTAAAGTCCATAAAGTGTAAAAGAAAAGAGAACTCAGAGAAGTGAGATAGAGCGACAGACAGGGGTGGTTTCTGAACTTTTGGTGTGTTTAAACAGCGCTGTAACACAGCGACATTGAACTGTCAGGCTTGTCATGACTGTTCAGCCCTATACAGTACTCTGTAGAAATCTAAAGTAGGATCCTGTGACAGCTGTTCACGTTCCTAAAGCTTTAAACCTTTCTGATATCTCTGTTGACTTTACCATGCTACGTCTCAGCTCTGCTACAGTGTGCCTTTTCAAAGCATTGTAGTCTTTTTCCTCAGGCTATACTCGAGTAACTCAAAGACAATGAGAGGAGCTCCCTCACACTGTCATGCTTTCTGCAGAAATATTGAATCACACAATTTTTCCATCTGACCTAATCTTTCCCAGATTGAGGGGGTCACCAGGGGTTGCAAGGGGGGTCGCGGAAACTTGGAGAACAGAGAGGGGAGAACGGAACAAAACTTAAAAATCAGCTAAGAACATTATTTGAGGTAATAACATTCAGTATGTCCTTTTAGATCTTTTTAGTCCTGCCCTTACCCCATCTGTTCACATAGAGGACGTAGGGTTATGGCCTACTGCAGTCAGCAGGGGGAGCTCTGTTTTTGGCTTCACCTCCAGGTGGCTGTTTTTTCATCCATCTTAATGAAAAGTCAGTGTGTTCACTTTAAGCCTTTATCAAAACTTAAGCCTGCTGAGATTAATCCTAAATCATTTATTCCAGTGTTTCCCAAAGGGGGGCCTGGGGCCCACTGGTGGGTCCAGGGGGTACTGCAGGTGGGCCATTAGAGGCCTTTTACCCCTTGTAAAAACCATAGAAATAATTAGATGAATTAACGATCAGGAAGTACTTGATTACATGTTAAAATGCTTACTTAATGTATAAGAACTAACAAAACAGAATATTCAGCTTACATGTCACCTTTTCAGTAGGTTTTTAGTTTAGTCTGATGTACAGAGTGGGTGTCATGGTTTGACTGGTGCTGAATTAACTGGTGATGCTCCAGTAAAATTCCTCCATGCTGCATTGATTTTAGAAAATGGTTTATAGAGTCACAGCGTACATTTTAAGACATTAATAGTAGAAAGGAAAATATAGGTGACTTTACAGATGCCTGTTTAGCAAAATAAATGCTGGTGGTTCCTTACTTAATGGCTACGCCAACACTTTATTGTGGCATCAGTGTCTTTGAAATCAGGTATTTAAATCTTAAATCTTTTAACCCTCTGTTTATGAAAGGAAAGGGAAGAAGTAAATACTCTGAGTCTCATATTGTAGTTGAATGAAAGTTTTGGCGATCCTCAGGAGATTTTTAGGCCTCAGATTTGGCTGCAGCATACTGAAAATTGGGAAAGGCTGATTGATTCAATTCAAAGTCATGTAAATACCATTGTGTGGTTGACCTTCGCTAAATAACAGTGAAATAGAGAAGTAGACTGACTAAGTAAAGTCTATATTAACTTTGAAATTCAAAGAGCTTCCTCCGTTTCCAAACAGTTTGTAATAAAGAGCAGCTGGGGCCAACAGATTGGTCCTCCTATGAATAATGAATAATCATGTACCATGAATGTCTGGTACATTGATTTGAATGTCAGCAGCCAACGCTAAACCATGACAGATTTTCCTGCATCATGTGACACCAGTGGACTTCTGTTTGGCTGCAGAGAGCTGGGTGGTTGTACCATTTGATTTATTTATTTATTTTACCCCCAAGAAAAAAAAAGCCTTGACACATAGAGGACATATAAAAGTACCACCAAGTGTGAGGGTGTGGTAAACAGCTGTACAAGTCTTTTATGTGTATCACTCTCAGTAGACATAAAAAATATACAAACCACAAAAACAACCCAAATATGAGGATTCACAGATAAAATAGCAGAAATGTACTTAAACAAGAAAAAAAAAAAAAACATTTAAAAGATGTCCCCATACAAAGGAATGAGTAACACTTTTGTAGTCTTAGTTTGTATTTATTAATTTTACTTTTACTTTTTTCAGCAAAGCTTTTCTTTGGGTTTTTTTTTGTTTTGTTTTTTTACACAAACAAGTATTATAAGGCTTTGATTAACTGAGCCTTTTCACAAAGTATTCAAAACATTGTATTACTTTTTCACAAACTAAAACATTCAGTGTTAAAATCTTTAACTTTATAACTCTCTAGACACAATCTCATCTGTATTTAGTTGGGAACTTAATATTTATAATATAAAAATAATCTGGAAGCCAAAAAAAAAAAACATGCATACCAGTGCTGGTGGGCAATTGATCAAATTTTAATTAAATTAATTGTATTTTTTTTTTTTCATTTTTAATTGTTCATGAAAACAAGATAACCGAGCTAATTAATCCATGTTTAGTTTGTATTGTTGATGAAAAGGTGTCCCACAAAATCTGGTTCTGTTTGGTCAGTGTAAATGCAAATGTAACGTGCTTGTGTACGGGCCAGGTCAGGCATACACTGTACGATTTTAATCCGATTCAGACACGTATTCTGAGTCGCATGGCTCGCTTGGAAGACGTGCTGACTTATGGATGGATTTCTCACATATTTTATCTTTTGGTTGTACAACTTTACGCACTTCCAAATGAGAGCGGAGCCCCGAACAGAATCGTCAACTTTGGGGTATTTTCCCTTATAAAATGTCAGATGTCTCAAAGCACCCGTTAAATCAGCAGGAATTTTTTTTTCTAAGGCCAAGCACCAGAAGTTTTTCTGTATGATGTGCATTGAAGCCCACACTGATTTTTGGCCTGTTTCTACCTAAACCTGTATCCGAGTGCGGTTGCATTCACAGCTCATCTGAACCGTGCCAGAGTCCACTTGAATTGCACCCGAGACCTCTTCCCCAAGTGGGCCCGGGCCACCTAAGATGCAAAAATGAAACAATCTTTTATCATTTCTTGTGAAAATAATCTAGTATCTGGTAAGCTCTGCTCCACGAAAGAACAGAGAATATTTGATTATAGTCATTGTTGGAAAAGTTTATAGCAGCCAGACAAGCCAATCTCATTAAAATACAGATCTTGGGCACTGACCTGTAGGCATGTTTTCTTACATTATGTGGCTGTTTTTGCTCTCAGGTTTGATAAACTTATCTTTTGTGTCACTATAGCATACACTGACTTTATCAGTGTGGACACCACTACATTTTTTTTGTAGTTTTTCTAAGGGGCTCATCATGGAGCTCCATGTCTGCTTCACTCCTGGTTTGGTTTAATGCCACTTCTTTCTGGCGAAGGGTCGAATCTAAAGCGTGCACAGAGGAACAGTCTGTGTTCATGATATCGTGTCTTGAGTTCATTTTACTTCCATTTTCTCTGCACATGAGAGTTATTGTTTGTCAACTCTTGAGGAGATTGCATAGATTTGTTTTCCCACACAGATGTCACCTCTCGTCTAACAGTGATTGCCATCATTGATTTCCTGTGTCTTCTGCCTCAGGAGAGCCCACATAATAATTGTGCTGTCTGGCAGATGTCACTCAGTCATAAAAACTCGCAGCAAATAAGTTCTGAGTTTTAAAAGTTTGAATTTCCTTGTAGTTCATATTGAACTTGAACCCCCCTGAGAATTCAGTCAACAGTCTCTTCTTCTTTTTAAGACTTTGTGGAAATACAACATTTTCTAGTCTGATGCTCTTAAAAACAGGAAATTCTCTGCTAGTGGGTTTAAAAATAATGTTTTAAATGAACAACACTATGGTAGATGTTTGTTTCTATTCAGAAACTAAAGCTGAGATCAGACTGCACAGATTCTTTTGTCTGTTATGATGGTCAGTGTGTTAGGTGATCACAGAGGCATACATTTGTGCTGGGATTTGGACGGCGGACATGAGAGATTACATGGAAGGATGAGCCGTTGCAACTGATGTGATGACGTTGGGCTAGATTACAAAAGGGGACTGTAAACAAACATACTGCATTTTTTGTGCTATTCTGTATTTGTTTGTCTAACCAAAAATGATGATGAATCATACACTAGTGTGAAGCTGTTAGTGACTGTTATTCACAGGTTGCTATTGTTTGCCAACATTTCTCCTTTTTTTCAGTCTGTCTATGTTAGTCCCTCTATGACACACCATAAAGACATGAATGTTGTTGTCAGAGCTTGATGAATTTTTCCTCTGTCATAGTACCATCTCACAACACC